>NW_020838078.1:269586-424041 GCF_003676395.1 Aethalodelphis obliquidens | reverse complement strand
AAGAATCAAAACAGCATGGTACTGGCACAAAAACAGAAACATAGATTAATGGAACAAAATAGAGAGCCCAGAAATAAACTTATGCACCTATGGTGAATTAATCAACTCAAAGGAGGGAAGAGTATATATAAAATGGAGAAAGTCAGTCTATTCAATGACTGGTGCTGGGAAAAATAGACAGACATATGTAAATTAATGAAATTAGAACATTCCATCACAAATATACAGAAATAAAGTTAAAATGGTTTAAATTTCTAAATATAAGACGGGAAACCACAAATCTAGAAAAGAAAATAGGCAGAACACTCTTTGACATAAATCATAGCAATTCTTTCTTGGAATAGTCTCCTATGACATAAGAAATAAAAGCAAAAATAAAGAAATATTACCTCATGGAACTTAAAAGCTTTTTCACTGCAAAGGAAACCATAGACAAAACAAAAAGACAACCTACTGAATCAAAGAAAATATTTGCAAATATATTGACCAAAAAGAGGTTAATATTCAAAATATACAAATAGCTCATACAACTCGATATCAAACAAACAAACAATCCAATCACAAAATGGGCAGAAGAGATGAATATACATTTCTCCAAAGAAGACATACAGATGGCTAACAGGCACATAAAGAGATGCTCATCATCTCTAATTATGAGAGAAATCAAATAAAAACACCAATGAGATATCATCTCACACCTGTCAGAAAGGCTATCATCAGTAAGTCTGCACATACAATATGGTGCAGAGGATGTGGAGAAAAGGGCACCCTTGGACATTGTAGGTAGGAATGTAGATTGGTACAGCCACTATGGAAAATGGTATGGAAGTTACTCAGAAAACTAAAAAGATAGGTACCATTTGATCTGGCAATTCCACCCCTCGGTATATATCCAGAAAAAAATGCAAATACTGACTCAAAAATATGCATGCACCCAATGTTCATAGTAGCACTATTTACTGTAGCCAAGACATGGAAATAACCCAAGTGCCCATCAACCAATGATTGGATTAAGAGGGTATGTTATATATAGAGAGAGTGGAATAATACTCAGCCTTAAAAAATGAAATTTTGCTACTCACAGCAACGTGAGTGGACCTAGATGATATTATGCTTAGTGAAATAGCTCAAGCAGAGATAGACAAATACTGTTTGATATCCCTTTTATGTGGAATCTAAAAAATTGTACAAATGAATGTATATGCAAAACAGAAAAAGACTCACAGATACAGAAGTCAAACTTGTGCTTACCAAAAAGGAGAAGGGGGAAGGACAAACTGGAGTGTGGGATTAACAATGCAAATTACTATGTATAAAATAAATAAGCAACAAGGATTATAACACAGAGAGTTATAGCCATTATCTTGTAATACCCTATAATGGAGCATAATCTGCAAAAATAGTGAACCTGTATGCTGTGCAACTGAAACTAACAATGTTGCAAAGCAAATATACTGCAAATAATTAATCAAATGCAGAATACCTATTTAGTGGACCCATATCAATAAATTCATCCTGTTTCAACTTTATAATCATTCTACCATTATGTCACCCCCTTAATATACATTCCAGTACATATCCCCAATACTTCTACTTGTATACTTTAGAAAACTTAAGTAGTATTTCTGGAGTTTAGCACACCTCTAAATGGATCACACTTTGTATCTCACCTTTATGGGCTTGCTGGGATTTGCCTCTATCATAGGCAACAAATGCATCAGAGGAAGTTATTGCCATTTCCTCAGACAATGGAGGGTTTATGTCCTCAGTCAGAGCTGTGAAGGCTGTTACCACTGTGGAATGGGAAGATGCTTCCACTTGGGGTAGGGATACTGCTACCATTAGGGAAGGGGAGACCACCTCCTCTGACAAAGATGACTCACAGAATGAATGGGATTGATTTCCTCAGCTTAACAAGGGCATTCCCACACATACCATTCATTCTCAATCAATGCTCTCCTGTTAACAGCAGATACTAGGAGGAATGGATTTAACTTTCATTGAAATCCAGCCAATCACAGCTTTATTTTCAGCCATTTTAGCCCTAGCAGGAAGATAAACCTCTACCTCAGGGTACACCTACAACTGCTTAGAACATTTATGCAGCCTTTGAGCTGAGAATTTAAATCCCTGACATCGTTCTTTTATTTTAATTGAGGTATAATTGACATACAGTATTACATTAGTTTCAAGTATACATCATGGTGATTCACTATCTTTACATATTATGAAATGATCTCCATGATAAGTTTAGTTAGCAAATGTCATAAAAAAGAGTTATTAAAATATTATTGGCTATATTCTCTGTGCTGTACATTACATCCCTAAGACATTTTTCATAGCTAGAAGTTTGTACCTCTTAATATTCACATATTTTGGCATTTTTCCAAGCCCCCTCATCTCTGCTAACCACAAGTTTGTTCTCTGTATCTAAAGTCTGTTTCTGTTTTGTTTTGTTTACATTACACATGTAAGTAAAGTCATGTGTTATTTGTTTTCTTTCCCTATATGACATTACACTTAGCATGATACCCTCTGATCCATCCATGTTGTAGCAAATGACAAGATTTCATTCTTTTTAATGTGATATATATATATATATATATATATATATATATATATATACTTATGTTGGTTCCACATATTGTAAATAATGATGCAATAAACATAGATACATATATATGTTTTCAAATTAATGTTTTGTTTGCTTTGTAAAAATACTCAGAGTGTAATTGATAAATCATACAATTGTTCCCTTTTTAATTATTTAAGAAACCTCCTTACTGTTTTTTTCATAGTGGCTGCACCAATTTATATTCCCACCAATAGTGCACAAAATGTTTCCTTTTCTCCACAATCTCACCAACACCTGTTGTTTCTTATCTTTTAGATAATAGACAATCTGAAGGGTGTGAGGTGATATTTCACTGTGATTTTGATTTACATTTCACTGATAATTAGTAATGTTCATCATCTTTTCATGTGCTTGTTGGCCATTTTTGTGTCTTCTTTGGAAAAAAATTCATTCAGGTCCACTGCTTCTATTTTAATTGGGTTTTTGTGTTATATTGAGCTGTAGGGGTTTTTTAAAATATTTTTTCGGTATAATAGTCTTATTGAATATATAATTTGCAAATATCTTCTCCCAGTAGAATGCAGTTTCATTTTGTTGATTGTTTCCTTCACTGTGATAAGTTTTTAGTGTGATAGTCCCATTTATTTACTTTTGCTTTTGTTGCCCTTGACTGAATAAACAGATTTTTACCTCCTAAGTTAGATTTATTCCTAGGTATTTTATTCTTTTTGATGTGATTGTGAATAAGATTATTTTCTTAATTTCTTTCTCTGAGAGTTCACTATCAGTGTATAGAAATGCATCAGATTTATGTATATTAATTTTGTAATCTGCAACTTTGCCAAATTAATTAATGAGTCCTAATAGTTTTTTAGGTGACATCCTTAGAATTCCTATGTATAATATCACATCATCTGCAAAAAGTGACAGTTTTACTTTTCTTTCCAATTTGAATTCATGTTTGTTTGTTTTTTTCTTGTCTAACTGCTGAGGCTAGTACTTCTAATAGTATGTTGAATAAAAGTAATGAAAGTGGGGATTCTTGTCTTCTTCCAGATCTTAGAGGAAACACTTTTGGCTTTTCACTGTTAAGTATGAGATCATCTGTGGGTTTTTCATATATGACCTTTTTATTTTGAGGTATGTTTCCTCTGTATCCATATTGATGAGAGATTTCATCAAAAATAGGTGTTGAATTTTCCCAAAGCTGTTTCTGCATGTATTTTAAAAAATCATATGATTTTTATTATTTAATTTGTTAATGTGTATCACATTGAGTAATTTACACTTATTGAACCATCCTTGCACCTCTGGTATAAATGTCACTTGATGGTGGTGTGTGATCCTTTTTATGTATTGATAAATTCAGTTTGCTACTGTTTTGCTGAGGACTTTTGCACCTACGTTAAATCCATGTTATTCACCTGTAATTTGTGTGTGTGTTTCTGTGTGTGGGTGTGTGGGTGTGGGTGTTTATGTTTGTATGTGGGGTGTCTTTGTCTGGCTTGGTATGGGGGTGGATGCTGACCTTGTAGTATGAGTTCAGAAGCACAGCTTTCTCTTTTAAATTTGTGGAATATTTTGAGAGATTTTTATTAACTATTCTGTAAATGTTCAGTAGAATTCACCTATGAAAGCTGGACTTTTGTTTTGGGAGATTTATTAATATTGATGCAATTTTATTGCTGTTCATATCATAATGTACTAGTGTAGTAATGTAATTAGTCTGTTTATATTTTGTATTTATTCCTGATTCAGTCTTGCCACATTGTACCTTTCTAGAAATTTATACATTTCTTTCAGTTTGTCCATTTTATTGGTGTAAAATTGTTTTCAGTAAACCCTTATGAATCTTTATATTTCTGTGGTGTTGGTTGTAACTTGTCTTTCATTTCTGATTTTGTTTATCTGGTCCCTCTCTCTTTTTAACTTGATGCATCTATTTAAATGTTCATCAATTTTGTTTATCTTCTTGAAGAAATAGCTTTTAACTTCATTGAACTTTTCTATAGTTTTTTTAATGTTTTATATTTTTATTGGAGTATAGTTGCTTTACATAGCTTTGTCAGTTTCTGCTGTACAGCAAGGTGAATCAGCCATATGTATGCATATATTCCCTCTTTTTTGGATTTCCTTCCCATTTAGGTCACCACAGTGTACCAAGTAGACTTCCCTGTGCTATACAGGAAGTTCTCACTATTTATCTATTTTTTACATAGTAGTGTATATATGTCAATCCCAATCTCCCAACTCATTCCCCTCCCCCATTTGCCCCCTTAATATGCATACATTTGTTCTCTACATCAGTGTCTCTATTTCTGCTTTGCAAATAAAATCATCTTTACCATATTTCTAGATTCTACAAAGATGTGTTAATATATGTTTGTTTTTCTGACTTCTCTCTGTATGATAGTCACTATGTCCATCTATGTCTCCGCAAATGACACACTTTTGTTCTATTTTATGGCTGAGTAATATTCCATTGTATATATGTAACATCTTCATTATCCATTTCTCTGTTGATAGACATTTTGGTTGTTTCTATATCCTGGCTATTGTAAATAGTGCTGCAATGAACATTGGCATGCATTATCTTTTTGAATTATGGCTTTCTCTGGGTATATGCTCAGCTGTGGGATTGCTGGGTCATATGGTAGTTCTATTTTTAGTTTTCTAAGGAAGCTCCATACTGTTATTCACAGTGAATGTATCAATTTAAATTTCTACCCACAGTGTAGGATGGTTCCCTTTTTCCACACCCTCTCCAGCATTTAATGTTTGTAGATTTTTTGATGATGGCCATTCTGACCAGTGTGAGGTGATACCTCATTGCAGTTTTGATTTGCATTTCTCTAATAATTAGGGATGTTGAGCATATTTTCATGTGTTTTTTTGGCCATCTGTATGTCTTCTTTAGAGAAATGTCTATTTAGATCTTCTGCCCATTTTTTGATTGTGTTCTTTGTTTTGTTTTGTTTTGTTTTTGATACTGAGCTTCATGAGGTGTTTCTGTATTTTGGAGATTAATCCCTTATTAGTTGCTTTGTTTGCAAATATTTTCTCCCATTCTGAGGGTTAACTGTTTGTCTTATTTATGGTTTCCTTTGCTGTGCAAAAGCTTTTAAGTTTAATTAGTCTCATTTGTTTATTATTGTTTTTATTTTGATTACACTAGGAGGTGGGTCAAAAAAAGATCTTGCTGATTTATGTCAAAGAGTTTCTGCCTATGTTTTCCTCTAAGAGTTTTACAGTGTCTGCCCTTACATTTAGGTTTTTAATCCGTTTTGAGTTCATTGTTGTATATGGTATTAGGGAGTGTTCTAATTTCATTATTTTCCTTTTAGCTGTCCAGTTTTCCCAGCACCACATATTGAAGAGACTGTCTTTTCTCCATTGTATATTCTTGACACCTTTGTCATAGATTAGGTGACCATAGGTGAGTGGATTTATCTCTGGGATTTCTATCCTGTTCCATTGACCTATATTTCTGATTTTCTGCCAGTACCATGCTGTCTTGATTACTGTAACTTTATAGCATAATATACTTCCTCTAATTCTGTGAAAAATGCCATTGATAATTTGATAGGGATTACATTGAAACTGTAGATTGCTTTGGGTAGTATAATCATTTTAACAATAATGATTATTCCAATCCAAGAGCATGGTATAGCCCTCCATCTCTTTGTGTCTTCTTTAATTTCTTTCACCAGTATCTTATCGTTTTCAGCATACAAGTCTTTTGCCTTGTTAGGTAGGTTTCTTCCTAGGTATTTCAGTTTTTTTGATGTGATCGTAAATGGGATTGATTCCTTAATTTCCCTTTCCAATCTTTTGCTGTTAGCGTATAGGAATGCAAGTGATTTCTGTGTATTAATTTAGTATCTGGCAACTGTACTAAATTCATTGATTAGCTCTAGTAGCTTTCTGGTGGCATCTTTAGTATTTCTATGTATAGTATCATGTCATCTGCAAACAGTGACAGTTTTACTTCTTCTTTTCCAATTTGTATTCCTTTTATTTACTTTTCTTCTCTCATTGCCATGGCTAGGGCTTCCAAACTATGTTGAATAATAGTCGTGAGAGTGGACACCATTGTCTTTTTCCTGATCTTAGAGGAAAGGATTTCAGGATTTCAGCAGAGAATGATGTTTGCTGTGGGTTTGTCATATATGGCCTTTATTATGTTGATGTAGGTTCCCTTTATGTGAACATTCTAGAAAGTTTTTATCAAAAATGGGTGTTGAATATTGTGAAAAGCTTTTTCTGCATCTATTGAGATGATCATATGTTGCTTATTCTTTAATTTGTTATATGGAGTATCACATTGATTGATTTGCTTATATTGAAGAATCCTTGCATCCCTGGGATAAATCTCAATTGAACATGGTGTATGATCCTTTTAATTTGTTGTTGGATTCTGTTTGCTAGTATTTTATTGAGGAATTTGGCTTCTATATTCATTGGTGATATTGGGGTGGTATTCTCTATTTTTGTGATACCTTTGTCTGGTTTTGGTATCAGGGTGATGGTGGCCTCATAGAAAGAGCTTGGGCATGCTCCCCTCTCTGAAAATTTTTGGAAGATTTTGAGAAGGGTACGAGTTATCTCTTCTCTAAATATTTGGTAGAATTCCCCTGTGAAGCCATCTGCTCCTGGATATTTGTTTGTTGGAATACTATTTTTGTTTAACATCTTTATTGGAGTATAATTGCTTTACAATGGTGTGTTAGTTTCTGCTTTATAACAAAGTGAATCAGTTATACATATACATATGTTCCCATATCTCTTCCCTCTTGCATCTCCCTCCCTCCCACCCTCCCTATCCCACCCCTCTATGTGGTCACAAACCACCTAGCTGATCTCCCTCTGCTATGCGGCTGCTTCACACTAGCTATCTATTTTACGTTTGGTAGTGTATATATGTCCATGCCACTCTCTCACTTTGTCACAACTTACTCTTCCCCCTCTCCATATCCTCAAGCCCATGCTCTAGTAGGTCTGTGTCTTTATTCCCATCTTACCCCTAGGTTCTTCATGACTTTTTTTTTTCTTAGATTCCATATATATGTGTTAGCATATGGTATTTATTTTTCTCTTTCTGACTTACTTCACTCTGTATGACAGACTCTAGGTCCATCCAGCACACTACAAATAACTCAAATTTGTTTCCTTTTATGGCTGAGTAATATTCCATTGTATATATATGCCACATCTTCTTTATCCATTCATCTGTTGATGGACACTTAGGTTGTTTCCATGCTGTGGCTATTGTAAATAGAGCTGCAATGAACATTTTGGTACATGACTCTTTGAATTATGGTTTTCTCAGGCTATATGCCCAGTAGAGGGATTGCTGGGATGTATGGTAGCTCTATCTGTAGTTTTTTATGGAACTTCCATACTGTTCTTCATAATGGCCGTATCCATTTACATTCCCACTAACAGTGCAAGAGGGTTCCCTTTTCTCCACACCCTCTCCAGCATTTATTGTTTCTAGATTTTTTGATGATGGCCATTCTGACTGGTGTGAGATGATATCTCATTGTAGTTTTCATTTGCGTTTCTCTAATGATTAATGATGTTGAGCATTCTTTCATGTGTTTGTTGGCAATCTGTATATCTTCTTTGGAGAAATGTTTATTTATGTCTTCTGCCCATTTTTGGATTGGGTTTTTTGTTATTTTGTTATTAAGCTGCATGAGCTGCTTGTAAATTTTGGAGATTAATCCTTTGTCAGTTGCTTCATTTGGAAATATTTTCTCTCATTCTGAGGGTTGTCTTTTGGTCCTGTTTATGGTTTCCTTTGCTGTGCAAAAGCTTTTAAGTTTCATTAGGTCCCACTTGTTTATTTTTGTTTTTATTTCCATTTCTCTAGGAGGTGGGTCAAAAAGGATCTTGCTGTGATTTATGTCATAGAGTGTTTTGCCTATGTTTCCCTCTAAGAGTTTGATAGTGTCTCACCTTACATTTAGGTCTTTAATCCATTTTGAGTTAATTTTTGTGTATGGTGTTACAGAGTGTTCTAATTTCATACTTTTACATGTACCTGTGCAATATTCCCAGCACCACTTATTGAAGAGGCTCTCTTTTCTCCACTCTATATTCTTGCCTCATTTATCAAAGATAAGGTGACCATATGTGTGTGTGTTTATTTCTGGGTTTTCTATCCTGTTCCATTGATCTTTCTGTTTTTGTGCCAGTACCATAATGTCTTGATTACTGAAGCTTTGTAGTATAGTCTGAAGTCAGGTAGCCTGATTCCTCCAGCTCCATTTTTCGTTCTCAAGATTACTTCGGCTATTAGGGGTCCTTTTTGTTTCCATAAATATTGTGAAATTCTTTGTTCTAGTTCTGTGAAAAATGCCAGTGGTAGTTTGATAGGGATTGATTGAATCTGTAGATTGCTTTGGGTAGTATAGTCATTTTCACAATGTGATTCTTCCAGTCCAAGAACATGTTATATCTCTCCATCTACTTGTTTCATTTTAATTTCTTTCACCAGTGTCTTATAATTTAATGTATACAGGTCTTTTGTTTCCTTAGGTAGGTTTATTTCTAGATATTTTATTGTTTATGTTGCAATGGTAATTGGGAGTGTTTTCTTTATTTCACTTTGACATTTTTCATCATTAGTGTATAAGAATGCCAGAGATTTCTGTGCATCAATTTTGTATCCTACTACTTTACTAATTTCATTGATTAGTTCTAGTAGTTTTCTGGTATCATATTTAGGATTCTCTATGTATAGTATAATGTCATCTGCAAAGAGTGACAGCTTTACTTCTTCTTTTCTGATTTGGATTCCTTTTATTTCTTTTTCTTCTCTGATTGCTGTGGCTGAAACTTCCAAAACTATGTTGAATAATAGTGGTGAGAGTGGGCAACCTTGTCTTGTTCCTGATCTTAGTGGAAATGTTTTCAGTTTTTCACCATTGAGGACGATGTTGACTGTGGGTTTGTCATATATGGCCTTTATTATGTTGAGTAAAGTTCCCTCTATGCCTACTTTCTGCAGGGTTTTAATTATAAATGGGTGTTGAATTGTGTCAAAAGCTTTCTCTGCATCTATTGAGATGATCATATGGTTTTTCTCCTTCAATTTTTTAATATGGTGTATCACATTGATTGATTTGCATATATTGAAGAATCCTTGCATTTCTGGAATACACCCCCACTTGATCTTGGTGTGTGAACCTTTTAATGTGTGGTTGGATTCTGCTTGCTAGTATTTTGTTGAGGATTTTTGCATCTATGTTCATCAGTGATGTCGACCTGTAGTTTTCTTTCTCTGTGACATCTTTGTCTGGTTTTGGTATCAGGGTGATGATGGCCTCGTAGAATGAGTTTGGGAGTATTCGTCCTTCTGTATTTTTGGAAGAGTTTGAGAAGGATAGCTGTTAGCTCTTCTCTAAATGTTTGATAGAATTTGCCTGTGAAGCCATCTGGTCCTGAGCTTTTGTTTGTTGGAAGATTTTTAATTACAGTTTCAATTTCAGTGCTTGTGATTCATCTGTTCTTATTTTCTATTTCTTCCTGGTTCAGTCTCAGCAAGTTGTGCATTTCTAAGAATTTGTCCATTTCTTCCAGTTTGTCCATTTTATTGCCATAGACTTGCTTGTAGTAATCTCTCATAATCTTTTGTATTTCTGCAGTGTCAGTTGTTACTTCTCCTTTTTCATTTCTAATTCTATTGATTTCAGTCTTCTCCCTTTTTTTCTTCATGAGTCCGGCTAATGGTTTATCAATTTTGTTTATCTTCTCAAAGAATGAGCGTTTAGTTTTATTGATCTTTGCTAACGTTTCCTTCATTTCTTTTTCATTTATTTCTGGTCTGATATTTATGATTTCTTTCCTTCTGCTAACTTTGGGGATTTTATGTTCTTCTTTCTCTAATTACTTTAGGTGCAAAGTTAGGTTGTTTATTTGAGATATTTCCTGCTTCTTAAGGTAGGCTTTATTGCTATAAACTTCCCTCTTAGAACTGCTTTTTCTGCATCCCATAGGTTTTTGGTCATCGTGTCTCCATTGTCATTTGATTCTAGGTATTTTTTGATTTCCTCTTTGAGCTCTTCAGAGCTTCGTTATTAAGTAGTGTATTGTTTAACATCCATGTCTTTATATGTTTTACATATCTTTTCCTGTATTTGATATCTAGGCTCTTACCGTTGTGGTTGGAGAAGATACTTGATATGATTTCAATTTTTTTAAATTTACCAAGGCTAATTTTGTGACCCAAGATATGATCAATCCTGGAGAATGTTCCATGAACACTTGAGAAAAATATGTATTCTGTTGTTTTTGGATGGAATGTCCTATAAATATCAATTAAGTCCATATTGTTTAATGTATCTCTTAAAGGTTGTGTTTCCTCATTTGTTTACATTTTGGATGATCTGTCCCCTGGTGAAAGTGGAGGGTTAAAGTCCCCTACTATGATTGTGGTACTGTCAATTTCCTCTTTTATGGCTGCTAGTATTTGCCTTATGTATTGAGGTGTTCCTATGTTGGGTGCATAAATATTTACAATTCTTATATCTTCTTCTTGGATCAATCCCTTGATAATTATGTAGTGTCCTTCTTTGTCTCTTGTAATAGTCTTTATTTTAAAGTCTATTTTGTCTGATATGAGAATTGCTACTCCAGCTTTCTTTTGACTTCCATTTGCATGGCATGTCTTTTTCCATCCCCTCACTTTCAGTCTGTATGTGTTCCTAGGTCTGAAGTGGGTCTTTGTAGACAGCATATAAACGGGTCTTGTTTTTGTATCCATTCAGCTAGTCTGTGTCTTTTGGTGGGAGCATTTAATCCATTTACATTTTAGGTAATTATCGATATGTATATTCCTATTCCCATTTTCTTAATTGTTTTGGGTTTGTTTTTGTAGTTCTTTTCCTCCTCTTGTGTTTCTTCCTTAGAGAATTTCCTTTAGCATTTGTTGTAATGCTAGTTTGGTGGTGCTGAACTCTCTCAGCTTTTGCTTGTCTGTAAAGGTTTTAATTCCTCCATCATATCTGAACGAGGTCCTTGCTGGGTAGAGTAATCTTGGTTGTAGGTTCTTCTCCTTCATCACTTTAAATATGTCCTGCCAGTCCCTTCTGGCTTGCAGAGTTTCTGCTGAAAGATCAGATGTTAACCTTATGGGGATTCCCTTGTGTGTTATTTTTCCCTTGCTTCTTTTAATATTTGTTGTTTGTATTTAATTTTTGGTAGTTTGATTAATATGTTTCCTGGTGTGTTTCTCCTTAGATTTATCCTGTATGGGACTCTCTGTGCTTCCTGGACATGATTAACTATTTCCTTTCCCATTTTAGTGAAGTTTTCAACTGTAATCTCTTCAAATATTTTCTCAGTTCTTTATTTTTCTCTTCTTCTTCTGGGACCCCTATAATTCAAATGTTGGTGTGTTTCATGTTGTCCCAGAGGTCTCTGAGAATGTCCTCAATTCTTTTCATTCTTTTTTCTTTATTCTGTTCTGCAGTTGTTATTTCCACTATTTTATCTTCCAGGTCACTTATCCCTTCTTCTGCCTCAGTTATTCTGCTATTGATCCCTTCTAGTGTATTTTAAATTTCATTTATTGTGTTGTTCATCATTGCTTTTTTCCTCTTTAGTTCTTCTAGGTCCTTGTTAAATGTTTCTTGCATTTTCTCTATTTTATTTCCAAGATTTTGGATAATCCTTGCTATCTTTTTTTTTTTTTTTTTGTGGTATGCGGTCTTCTCACTGCTGTAGCCTCTCCCATTGTGGAACACAGGCTCTGGAATCACAGACTCAGCGGCCATGGCTCACAGGCCTAGCCACTGCATGGCACTTGGGATCTTCCCGGACCAAGGCATGAACCTGTGTCCCCTGCATCGGTAGGCAGACTCTCAACCACTGTGCCACCAGGGAAGCCTGATCTTTACTCTCTTTATTCTGAATTCCTTTTCAGGTAGACTGCCTATTTCCTCTTCATTTGTTAGGTCTGGTGGGTTTTTACCTTGCTACTTCATCTGCTGTGTGTTTTTCTGTCTTTTCATTTTGCTTTTCTTACTGTGTTTGGGGTCTGCTTTTTGCAGGCTGCAGTTTCATAGTTCCCATTGTTTTTGGTGTCTGTCCCCAGTGGCTAAGGTTGTTTCAGTGGGTTGTGTAGGCTTCCTGGTGGAGGGGACTATTGCCTGTGTTCTGGTGGATAAGGCTGGATCTTGTCTTTCTGGTGGGCAGATCCTGGTGTGTTTTGGGGTGTCTGTGGCCTTATTATGACTTTAGGCTGCCTCTCTGCTAATGGGTGGTGTTGCGTTCCTGTCTTGCTAGCTGTTTAGGCATAGGGTGTGCAGCACTGTAGCTTGCTGGTTGTTGAGTAAAGCTGGGTTTTGGTGTTGAGATGGAGATCTCTGGGAGATTTTCTCCTTTTGATATTGCATGGAGTTGGGAGGTCTCTTGTGGACCAGTGTCCTGAAGTTGTGTGTCCCAACTTAGTGGCACAGCCCTGATGCCTGGCTGGAGTACTGAGTGCCTGTCCTCCACACAGCTCACAATAAAAGGGAGAAGTAATAGAAAGAAAGAAAGAAAGAAGGAATGAAAGAAAGAAAGAAAGAAAGAAAGAAAGAAAGAAAGAAAGAAAGAAAGAAAGAAAGAAAGAAAGGAAAATAAAGATAAAATAAAGTTATTAAAATTTAAAGAACATTATTATTAAGGGAAAAAATTTTAAAAAGTAAAACAAAAAACATAAAATACCAGACAGTGAGAACCCTAGGACAAATGGTGAAAGCAAAGCTATACAGCCAAAATCTCACACAGAAGCATACACATACACACTCACAAAAAGAGGAAAAGGGGAATAAATAATATATCTTGCTCCCAAATTCCACCTACTCAATTTGGGAAGTTTCGTTGTCTATTCAGGTATCCTACAGGTGCAGGGTACATCAAGTTGATTGTCGAGCTTTAATCTGCTGCTTCTGAGGCTTCTGGGAGAAATTTCCCTTTCTCTTCTTTATTTGCACAGCTTTCGGGTTTCAGCTTTGGAATTGGCCCTGCTTCTGCGTGTAAGTCACCTGAGGGCGTCTGTTCTTCGATTAGACAGGACGGGGTTAAAGGGGTAGCTGATTCGTGGGCTCTGTCTCACTCAGGCCGGGGGGAGAGAGGGTTATGGATGTGGGTGAGCCTGCAGTGGCAGAGGCCGGCATGACGTTGCACCAGCCTAATTTCTTCCTATTTTTGGATGGGGTTGTTTGTTTTCTTGATATTGATTTGCATGAGCTGCCTGCATATTTTGGAAATTACTCCTTTGTCAGTTGCTTCATTTGCAAATATTTTCTCCCATTCTGAGTGTTGTCTTTTCGTATTGTTTATGGTTTCCTTTGCTGTGCAAAAGTTTTTCACTTTCACTAGGTCCCATTTGTTTATTTTTGTTTTTATTTTTATTTCCATTTCTCTATGAGGTGGGTCAAAAAGGATTTGCTGTGTTTTATGTCATAAAGTGTTCTGCCTATGTTTTCCTTTAACCTTTCCTTTAACCTTATATTTATCTCTTTAATCCATTTTAAGTTTATTTTTGTTTATGGTGTTAGGAGGTGTTCTGATTTCATTCTTTACATATAGCTGTACGGTTTTCCCAGCACCACTTATTCAAGAGGCTGTCTTTTCTCCATTGTATATTATTGCCTCCTTTATCAAAGATAAGGTGACCATATGTGCATGGGTTTATCTCTGGGCTTTCTATCCTGTTCTATTGATCTATATTTCTGTTTTTGTGCCAGTACCATACTGTCTTGATTACTGTAGCTTCGTAGTATAGTCTGAAATCTAGGCACCTGATTCCTCCAGCTCCATTTTTCTTTCTGTTGATTGCTTTGCCTGGGCTTTCCTGGTGGCACAGTAGTGAAGAATCCACCTGCCAATGCAGGGGATACAGGTTAGAGCCCTGGTCTGGGAAGATCTCACATGAAGCAGAGCAACTAAGCTTGTGCGCCACAACTACTGAGCCCACATGCCCCAACTAAGGAAGCCCGTGAGCCTTGAACATGTGCTCTACAATAAGAGAAACCACTGTAATGGGAAGCTCGTGGACTGCAACAAAGAGTATTCCCCTCTCACTGCAACCAGAGAAAAGCCTGCTTGAAGCAACAAAAACCCAACACAGCAAAAAATAAAATAAATAATTTTTTAAAAAGTGCTTTGTCTATTTGGGACATTTGCGTTTCCATTTAAATTGTGAAATTTTTTGTTCTAGTTCTGTGAAAAATGCCATTGGTAGTTTGACAGGGATTGCTTGAATCTGTAGATTGCTATGGGTAGTACAGTCATTTTCACAATGTTTATTCTTCCCATTCAACAACATGGTATATCTCTCCATCTGTTTGTATCATCTTTGAATTCTTTCATCAGTGTCTTACAGTTTTCTGCATACAGGTCTTTTGTCTCCTTATGTAGTTTTATTCCTAGGTATTTTATTCTTTTTGCTGCAATGGTAAAAGGGAGTGTTTCCTTAATTTCCATTTCACGTTTTTCATCATTAGTGTATAGGAATGCAAGAGATTTCTTTGCATTATTTTGTATCCTGCTATGTTACCAAATTCAATGATTAGCTGTAGTAGTTTTCTGGTAGCATCTTTATGATTCTCTAAGTATAGCATCTTGTCATCTGCAAACAGTGACAGTTTTACTTTTTCTTTTCTGATTTGGATTCATTTTCTTTCTTTTTTTTCTCTGATTGATTTGGCTAAAACTTACAAAATAATGTTGAATAACAGTGGTGAGAGTAGGAAACCTTGTCTTGTTGCTGATCTTAGTGGAAATGGTTTCAGATTTTCCCAGTGAGAAAGATATTGGCCTTGGGTTTGTCATATATAGCCTTTATTATGTTGAGGTAGGTTCCCTTTATGCCTACTTTCTGGAGGGTTTTTATCATTAAATGTGTGTTTTATTTTGTCGACAGCTTTTTCTATATCTATTGAGATGATCATATGGTTTTTATCCTTCAGTTTGTTAATATGGTGTATCACATTGATTGATTTGCATATATTGAAGAATCCTTGCATTCCTTGGATAAACTCCACTTGATCATGGTGTGTGATCTTTCTGGTGTGCTGTTGGGTTCTGTTTGCTGGTATTTTTTTGAGGATTTTTGCCTCTGTGTTCATCAGTGATATTGGCCTGTAGTTTCCTTTTTTGTGACATGTTTGATTTTGGTATCAGCATGATGATGGTCTTGTAGAATGAGTTTGGGAGTGTTCCTCCCTCTGCTATATTTTGGAAGAGTTTGAGAATAGATGTTATCTCTTCTCTAAATGTTTGACAGAATTCATCTGTGAAGCCATGCGGCCCTGGGCTTCTGTTTTTTAGAAGATTTTTAATCACAGTTTCAATTTTGATGCTTGTGATTCGTCTGTTTATATTTTCTATTTCTTCCTCTTTCAGTCTAGGAAGGTTGTGCTTTTCTAAGAATTTGTTGATTTCTTCCAGGTTGTCCATTTTATTGGTATATAGTTGCTTGTGGTAAACTCTCATGATCCTTTGTATTTCTGCAGTGTCACTTGTTACTTCTCTTTTTTCATTTCTAATTCTGTTTATTTGAGTCTTCTCCCTTTTTGTTCTTTATGAGTCTAGCTAATGGTTTATCAATTTTGTTTATCTTCTCAAACAACCAGCTTTTAGTTTTATTGATCTTTGCTATTGTTTCCTTCATTTCTTTTTGATTTATTTCTGCCCTGATCTTTATGATTTCTTTTATTCTGCTAACTTTGCTGTGTTTTTGTTCTTCTTTCTCTAATTGCTTTAGGTGTGAAGTTAGGATGTTTATTTGAGATGTTTCTTGTTTCTTGAGGTAGGATTGTGTTGCTATAAACCTCTGTCTTAGAATCCCTTTTCTGTATCCCATAGGTTTTGGGTCATTGTGTTTTCATTGTCATTTGTTTTTAGGTATTTTTGATTTCTGCAGTAATATCTTGGTTATTTAGTAGCATATTGTTTAGCCTACACGTATTTGTATTTTTTACAGTTTTTTTCCTTTAATTGACATCTAGTCTCATAGTCATTTGGTTGGAAAAGATACTTGATTTGATTTCAATTTATGTAAATTTACCGTTACTTGATTTGTGACCCATGATATGATCTATCCTGGAGAATGTTCCATGAGCACATGAGAAGAAAGTGTATTCTGTTGTTTGTGGATGGAATGTCCTATAAATGTCAATTAAATCTCTCTTGTTTAATTTGTCATTTAAAGCTTGTGTTCCTAATTTATTTTCATTTTGTTCAATCTGTCCATTGATGAAAGTGGGGTGTTAATGTCACGAACAATTATTGTGTTTCTGACAATTTCCCCTTTTATAGTTGTTAGCATTTTCCTTATATATTGAGGTGCTCCTATGTTGGGTGCATAAATATTTACAATTTTCATATCTTCTTCTTGGACTGATCTATTATGTAGTGTTCTTCTTTGTCTCTTGTAATAGTCTTTATTTGAATGTCTATTTTGTCTGATATGAAAATTGGTACTCCAGTTTTCTTTTGATTTCCATTTGCATAGAATATCTTTTTCCATCCTCTCACTTTCAATCTGTATGTACCTGTAGGTCTGAAGTGGGTTTCCTGTAGACAGCATATACATGGGTCTTGTTTTTGTATCCATTCAGCCCATTTATATCATTTGGTTGGAGCATTTAATCCATTTACATTTAAGGTAATTATCAATATGTATGTTCCTATTACCATTTTCTTAATTGTTTGGGGTTTGTTATTGTAGGTATTTTCCTTCTCTTGTGTTTCCTGCTTAGAGAAGTTCCTTTAGTATTTGTTGTAATGCTAGTTTGGTGGTGCTGATGTCTCTCAGCTTTTGCTTGTCTGTAAAGGTTTTAATTTCTCCATCAAATCTGAAGGAGATCCTTGCTGGGTAGAGTATTCTTGGTTGTAGGTTTTGCCCTTTCATCACTTAAAATGTGTTCTACCATTCCCTTCTGGCTTTCAGAGTTTCTGCTGAAAGATCAGCTGTTAACCTTATGGGGATTCCCTTGTATGTTATTCGTTTCTTTTCCCTTGCTCCTTTCAATATTTTTTCTTCGTATTTAATTTTTGGTAGCTTTATTGTCTTGGCATGTTTCTCCTTGGATTTGTCCTGTATGGGACTCTGCAATTCCTTACTTGATTGACCATTTCCTTTCCCATGTTAGGGAAGTTTTCAACTATAATCACTTCAACTATTTTTTCAGTTCCTTTCTTTTTCTCGTCTTCTTTTGGGACCCCTATAATTCGAATGTTGGTGTGTTTAATGTTTTTCCAGAGGTCACTGAGACAGTCTTCAATTCTTTTCATTCTTTTTTCTTTATTCTGCTCTTTGGTAGTTATTTCCACTGTTTTATTTTTCAGATTACTTATCCATTCTTCTGCCTCAGTTATTCTGCTAATGATTCCTCCTAGAGAATTTTTAATTTCATTTATTGTGTTGTTCATCATTGTTTGTTTACTGTTTAGTTCTTCTAGGTCTTTGTCAAACGTTTCTTGTATATTCTCCATTGTATTTCCAAGATTTGGGGCTATCTTTACTATCATTACTCTGAATTCTTTTTCAGGTAGACTCCCTATTTCTTCTTCATTTGCTTTGTCTGTTTGGGTTTTATCTTGCTCCTTCATCTGTTGCATATTTCTCTGTCTTCTCATTTTGCTTAACTTACTGCCTTTGGGATCTCCTTTTCACAGGCTACAAGTTTGTAGTTCTCATTGTTTTTGGTGTCTGCCCCAGTAGGTAATGTTGGTTCAGTGGGTTGTGTTGGCTTCCTGGTGGAGGAGACTGGTGTCTGTGTTCTGGTGGATCAGGATGGATCTTGTCTTTCTCCTAGGCAGAACTGCATCTGGTGGTGTATTTTGGCATGTCTGTGAACTTATTATGATTTTAGGCAGACTTTCTCCTAATGGGTGGCGCTGTGTTCCTGTCTTGCTCTTTGTTTGACATGGTGTGTCCAGCACTGGAGCTTGCTGGTCGTTTAGTGGTGCTGGGTCTTAGCGTTGAGATGTATATCTCTGGGAGAGCTCTCACCAATTGGTATTACATGGGACTAGGAAGTCTCTGTTGGTCCAATATCCTGAACTCATCTCTCCCACCTCAGAGGTTCAGTTCTGACATCCAGCTGGAGCACCATGACCCAGTCAGCCACACAGCTTCATCATGAAACTTAAATACCAGCTCTTTTCCATTCTCAAGTCAGCTGATTTCCCAACTGGAAGTTACTCCCCAATTTTTTTATCTTTTCAAAAAACCAGATCTTTGTTTCATTCATCTTTTTTCATATCAGTGTTTAAATTCTTTCCCATCTGATCTTTATTATTTCCTTCCTTCTGCTGACTTTGGGCCTTTTTTGTTGTTCTTTTCCTTATTCCTTTAAGTGGTAGATTTGGGTGTTTTTTTGAGATTTTTCTTATTTCTTGAAGAAGGCCTGTGTCATGATAAACTTCCCTCTGCTTTGCTGCATCCCATAGATTTTTGAGTGTTGTGTTTCCATTTTCATTTGTCTTGAGGTATATTCTTATTTTCTTTTTGATTTCTTCATTGACCCATTTTTTTAGTAGTATTTTATTATGTCTCTTAGTATTTGTTATTTTCCCATTTTTCTTTTTGTAATTGATTTCTAGTTTCATACCATGCAGTCAGAAAAAAAATGTTTAATACAATTCCTATCCTCTTAAATTTATTATCTAATTTTTTTATTATTCATTTGATAATGTTGTGTATTGCATTACTTCATTAGTGGATATTGAACCATTCTTGCACCCCAGGATATATCCAACTTGATCCTCGTGTATTATTATTTTATTGTAGTGTTGATTTCAGTTTGCTAATATTTTGTTGAGGAGTTTTTCATGTTTCTTCATCAGTGATATTGCCCCACAATTTATTTTCTGTTATATCCTTGTCTGGTTTTGTTATTAGGGTAATACTGGTCTCATAGAATCATTTTGGAAGCATTCTTTCCTTTGCAATTTTTGAAATAATTTGGGATTGATAGGTTTTGATCTTCTCTTAATATTTGGTAGAATCCACCAGTGAAGCTGTCTGGTCATTGACTTTTGTTTCTTGAGAATATTTTAGTTACTGATTCTGTTTTATTACTTGTAATTTGTCTGTTCATATTTTCTATTTATTTTTGGTTCTGTCTTGGGAGATTTTGCACTTCTAAGAAATTTGTTCAGTCCTTCTAGTTTGTTCATTTTACTGTGTATAATTGTTTGTAGTAGGCCCTTATGATCCTGTGTACTTCTGTGATGTTGCTTGTAACTTCTCTTTCTTTTCTTATGTTATTGATTTGGGCACTCCCTCTTCATTTCTTGAGGAGTCTGCCTAAAGTTTTATCAATTCTATTTATCTTTTGAAAGAACCAGCTCTTAGTTCATTGATATTTTCTATTTATTTTTTGTCTCTGTTTCATTTATTTCTGCTTTGATCTTTATTATTTCTTTCCTTCCACTAACTTAGGGTTTTGTTTTCTAGTTTCTTTAGGTGTGGATTTTGGTTGTTTATTTGAGATTTACCTTGTTTCCTGTGGCAGGATTATATCATTATAAGCTTTCCTTTTAGAACTACTTTTGCTGCCTCCCATAAATTTTGGATTGCTGTGTTTTGTTTTCATTTTTCTCCAGATATTTTAAAATTTTCTCTTTTATTTCTTTTATGACACATTCATTATTAGCAGTAAGTATATTGTTTAGAGTCTATGTGTTTGTGGTTTTTTTCCTTCTTTTTCTTGTAGTTAAAATCCAGTCTCATAGCATTGTGGTCAGAAAAAATCCTTGATATAATTTCAATTGTAAATTTACTGGGACTTGTTTTGGGGATTACTTTATGATCTATCCTTGAAAATGTTCCATGTGCACTTGAAAAGAATGTGAATTCTATGCTTTTGGAAGGAATATTTTATATACACCAAAAGTATATCTGATGTAATGTGTCACTTAAGGCTAGTGTTTGTTTACTGATTTTCTGTCTGGATGATCTGGCATTTGATACAAGTGGCATATTAAAGTTCCTTACTCTTATTGTGTTACTGTCTATACATCTTTTTTGTTTTGTGTATTTCTTAACTAGTTACTATGGACATAGATGATTTTACTACTGTTGTCTTTTAGACTTCCGGCTATATTTATAAGTGAGTGAAATACTACTTTTATTGTATATTTCATTTTACCAATGAGATTTTTCCTTTTGTGCTTTCCATATTTGTAGTTTTTTTCTGCTTAAATAAATGCTTTTAATATTTATTGTAAATATGGTCTCATGGTACTGAACTCTTTTAGTTTTTGCTTTTCAGTAAAACCCTTTATCTCTCCTTCAAATTTGAATAATAGCATTGTGAGAGAGTGTATTCTTGGTTTTTTATTTAATCACTTTAAATATATCACACCATTGTTTTCTTCCTGCAATTTTTTCTACTGAGAAGTCAGCTTATAGTCTTATGCACCCTTGTATGTAACTAGTTACTTTTTCCTTGCTGCTTTTAATATTTCCCCTTTATCTTTAATTTTTGCAACTTTAACTACAATGTGTCTTGCTGTGAACTTCATTTGGTTGATATTGATTGGGACTTTCTGTGCTTTCTGGACCTGTTTCCATGTCTGTTTGCATTCCCAGGTTTGGGAAATTTTCAGTAATTGTGTCTTCATATATGTTCTCTGCCCATTTCTCTCTCTCTTCTCTTCCTGAGATCACTATAATGCAAATAATGTCATCCCAGAATCTCCTTAAATACCATCACTTGTCAATTTTTTTTTCTTCTCTGTCTGGGTGTTTTTCATTGCTTTGTCTTCCAGCTCACTAATTTACACTTCTATTTTATCCACTCTACTGTTGAACCCCTTCAGTATATTTTTCAGTTTAGTTATAACTTATTTTTGGTACTTTCTTATGTTTTCTATATCTTTAAGTTCTTGCTGTGTTCATTCATTCTTCTCCTGTGATGAGCAGCATTTGAATGATCATTACTTCTTATCTCTTTATCAGATAGGTTGCCTGTCCTTGTTTCATTAAGGTTTTTTTTCTGGGGATTTGTCTTGTTCTTTGCTTTGGAACATATTCCTTCATCTTCTCATTTTGCCTGTCTCTCTGTGTTTGCCTATATGTATTAGGCAAAACAGTTCCCTCCCTGGGTGGTCATGTGTAGGAGCTGTTCTGTGTGGCCCAGAGTGCAATCTCCTCTGGCTGAAACAGGAAAGGTGCAGGGCACAACCTTTAAAAGAATGACACAGCTTGCGGACATGACATAAACTGATTAGAACAAACTAGGTCCAAGATGGTGGGCAAGTCAACTTCCACTAGACCTTGAGCCTTAGTGTATGCTCTCTGTAGCACATCAGCATACTAAATGACACACCCACAGGCACCATGACAGTTCTAAGGCCAACCATAAAAGGTCAAAAAGTGGGCGGTGGCCCAATTCCTAGAAATCCCCACCTCTTCCCCAAAATAGCTGGAATACTCCTCCCACTCTTTAGCCTATGAAATTACCTACCCCTATAAAAACTGACAACCCCATATCCTGGTGGCTCTCACCTTCTGAGATGGCCCACACACTATGTAGTGTGTATCTCCCTGAATAAACCTTCTTTCACTTTACTATGGCATACTCTTGAGTTCTTTCCTGCACGAAGCCAAGAACCCACATTCAGTGGCCATCCCAGGGACTAGTCTGAGACCTGGGATGTGACCATACTCTCTGGCCCCACTTTCTTTCCTGCAACATCTTTCCTGGCACCCCACATCAGGCCTCAAAGGACATAATCTCAATCCGCCTATTGGGCTATGACTCCCTTCTGAAGAGTGGCTGGGACTTGTCCCGAGCTGGTAGATATTCAAGTAGCCCCTTAGGTGACAGCTTACACCACCTGCAGGATCTGGCAGAGACCAGTTCTCTGACCATGAAGGAGCCCACTGAGGCCAAGGCTTTCCTCCCCTTGATCTTCTTCATTCTCCTATTGCTCTATCTCTTTGGACTCAAGAAGATCCACCTAGATGACCAGACATCCAAATTAAGGCCGTGTAGCAAGTAATTGACAACTTGATTGGGTGTGTTTCCCCTGTGGCTCCTCGAGCCCAAATCCCCCTCCCTACTCATTCTTAGTCCCAGTCTGGTTTTGGGACACCAGAACTGCCTTCAGGGCCCAAATTGAGGGACTCCATGAGTCCTCCTCTAGATTTGCGGCCCAGCCCTCCCCATGTGCTCTCAGGACTTATGGCCTCATTGCACTCCCGAGTGGATATTACGGGTGAGCACTTCCCTTGAGACAGTCACAGTCCCTTCCTCCACCAGGAAGTATCTCCATTATGCACGTTCCTAGTCTCACTCAGTATTGCTCCTTATTTCAACCCTCTCATCAATTGTGATATCAAGCTGGGCATTATGCTCCCTCTTAAGGGTCACATCTCATGCAGAGCCCAGACACCTCTAAGCAGAAGTGTGGGTGAGCACTTCCCTTGTGGGGGTTGTAGGCAGAATTTATCAGTCCCTGAGTGGAAGTAGTGGGTGAACATCTCTCTCAGCAGGCTTTCAAATCTCTCTTAGGAAACATCATTGTTGTACACCTGCCAAAACACCTCTGTATTCTGGGAAGAGTCATGGCTGTAAACTTTCCCTCCTGTCCTGGATTTCACTTATATCCTCCTCTCCTGACTTCTTGAACTGTCTATTGATCCTTGAGCCTCCTTGCCAGCTTTGTCAGCAGGTTGGATGTTGTCTCTTTTATTTCTGTGGAGAAGTAGTCCTCCTCAACATAACAAGGACCATATCCTTAGGGAAGCTTTTCCTTGTATTGTTATCACTGTCTTGTAGCACTCCAGCCATACCCTGCAGCTCTATTTGTTTCTCTTTCTTTTGTTTCAATAATAAAGTTCATCTGTTTAGTTGGCTCAGTGCCTACGTCTCCTCCCTCCTTCTCTGAAAGGTTTAGGCTCTGGGACTCTGGTCACTGTTTCTCCCACTGGCTCCTGTTCCTTTCCTTGACTAATCCAAAGGGCCTCCTTAGGCTAACTGGCCAGGAAGACTTCAGGTGCTCACAGGGACCCTACTATTGACAATGGAGAATGCCAGGACAAATAACTACCATCTGGCCAGGATCCAACAGACCCCCATCTTGTCAAGACATCCCAATAAAAATATAGGGGCAACTACAAACATCTCGCTAGGATATATTAGATAATTGGGGAAAATTTAGACAGGATGGTTTAAAAAAAGAAATTAATTTTCTTTTGCAATACTGCATGGCCCCAGTACAAACTAGTGGACCAAGAGATCTAGCTAGAAAATGGATCATTGAATTACAATACCATCTTGCAGTTAGGCCTATTTTGTAAAAGGAAAAGTAAATTAGAGGAAGTCATACATTCAAATGTTCATGGCCCTTTTCCAAAATCCAGGTCTAAAGAACTCCCACAAGGTGTGCTTTTTTCACTTCCCTTCAAAGTGCTTTCTTCTCCCACAAGAGCCAGGTGTTTTAGATGATCCCCTTATGAGTCCACCTCCTTGAGGTCCACAGCCAGGAACACCTACCTCCCTCAGTTCTGAGGGAGAACAGTCCTCCAGACCATCTAAACTAATGCCCCATCTGGGCATCCAGAGACCCTATTACCATACCCTTCCAAGTCTGCTCCCTCTCCTCCATCATCAGAAGAGAGTCCCACCAGTACTACTTGTCCCTTAAGGGAAGTGTTGGCTGGTGAAGGAGGAACAATCAGAGTCCACGTCCCTTTTTCTATGGCAGATTTGGCTATTTGCAAAGAGAAACTTGGACGTTTCTCTGAGGACACCAGTCAGTTTGTGGAGGAATTTACCAAAATGACAATGTCTTATGAACATACTTGGGGTGACCTACATGTCCTCCTTTCTACCTGCTGAAGCTTTGAAGAAGAAAGCTGGATACTTGGTGCAGCCCAGGCACATACAGACAAATTGAAACCTGAAATCAAGGACGTATAATCTACCTTACCGGGTTGGGAGGGGGGATGCAATCCCTGACCAAGACCCCCACTGTGACTACCAATAGGGAAGTAGAAGGATTGAATGCAAGAACCACATGATAACTTGTCTCAGAGAGGGGATGAAAAGGTGTGTTTTTAGGTTTGTCAATTATGACAAAGTCAGAGAAGTAACACAGGAAAAAGATGAGAATCTGGCCTTTTTTAGGGCTGCTTGACGGAGGCCTTTTAAAGATATACCAATATAAATCCCAACACCCACAAAGGGCAAGTCCTAGTGAACATCAACTTTATCGCTCATTTGGCCCCAGACATTAGGAGAAAATTACAAAGAGCAGCTATATGACTCCAGACCCCCAAGAATCAGCTCATGGATTTGGCCTTCAGAATATTTAACAATAGAGATGGGGTGAAGGGGTAAACAGGATTTGGGGACAATAATGAAAAGCACAACTTACTGGTGGTAACCCTAATCACTGCACCACCTCAGAGTTACCTTCCCTTGTGAAAACTCGTGGTGAGGACAGGATCCAGGAAGCCTGGATAAGAGCCACTGTCTCACCAAGAAAACATCTGTTTTAAATGTGGTCAAGAAGGCCACTGGAAAAACTAATGCCCCCGGTATGGGAAAAGTCCAGCAGGACCCTGCCTGACACGCAGAGAAGGCCACTGGAGGCGGGACTGCCTCCATTCCTGAAGCGGTCCCCAAACCAATGATGGCTGAGAGGACTGAAGACTGATGGGGCCCTGTATGCTTCCTAGCTCCCAAAGGACACCTGGTCATTTCTCTGGAAGAGCCTCAGGTAACCCTTGACATGGCAGGTAGGAAAGTTATTTTCTTATTGGATATGGGGGCCACCTACTCTGTGCTGAATGATTTCCTTGACCCTTGTCCTGCCAATCCTGTATGATAATGGGGATTGATGGAAAGCCCAAAACCAAGTGATTCAACCCTCTCCTCAACTGTTTGCTAGGAAATTTTACCCTTGCACATCAGTTTCTGCTCATGTCTATGTGCCTCCCCCATTGTTGGGAAGGGATTGCTCACTAAATTCCACACAATTGTCCAAGCTGGAGATCCCCACGGAGATGGTACCCACCAAGGAAAACAACTGCTCTTGGCTGGAGGAATCTACCTCAGTCCCAAGCAAGAGGTGATATCCATGCCACCACATCTAAGCTTTTAAACTATGGGCTGTTAAACTTGTTCACAGTGCTATAACTAAAGGTCACTTTCTTCTGCATTCCCCTGCACCCAGACTGCCGCTATCTCTTTTCCTTTGAGTGGACAAATCCAGACACTGTAATGCCATGAATGCCTCCGTTCTGTGTGCTTATAAAATTCAAGCTGAGGGTGCCTAAGGATAAGAATGGAATGGAAAAAAAAAAGGCTAGAAATTGTCCTGTTACCTTTAAAAATAGAATCACATGAGGATGTAGGCAAGCCTCCTCAGATCAAAGGTCTGACTGAGGGCCATATTTTTAAAATTCCTTAAACCCAGGGAGAATCCCCAAAAGTGTTTGTAAATAGAGTTCCAAAATGGGAGCCCACTCGTCAGACTAAGCTAAGATACCTGATAGAAATTTTAGGGCAGACCTTCTCCCCTAAGCTAAATGAGGAAAAATAAAACATTCCAACATAGGGTATATCAGTCCGTCCGTATCACTGAGGTAGCCACACAATTCTTTACAAAAAAGAAAAAAACTGTTCTTGTTTTATAAATCTAGTCTTTAAAGGACCAGAGGTGTGGCTCCAAAAATAATCTAAAGCGCCCCCAATCATTTTAGCACTCCCAAAGCTTTTCCTATTTATATTAAGAGGCTTGTAAGTATTAAACAAAGGGGAAATAAAGTCATCCTAGGAGGAACTTGCATCTGCCTTTGAGATTCAAATGTCCTACCTAATTTTCTCCAGGAACCCTTATCTCTGCCATCTTTTTTAAAATGAAAATTTTCTCAAGAGGGAGGAGATATGCAGATATATTTATACATATAGCTGATTCACTTTGTTGTACAGCAGAAAGCAGCTATACTCTAATAAAGATGTAAAAATATGCAAATTTTGAAAAGGGTTGTAAATAATTCAGAACTTGGTAAGGCCAAATACAAATATTAAGCATCTTTTCCATAAATATTAGCAAAAAAGGTTTAGCCATCTAGACAAGTGGACTTGATTTGTTCCATCTGCCAGAAACCCAACTTTAATCCAACCTCTTTTGTAGACTGATGGGTTTTACATTGCTGTACATGACTCACGGCTGAAATTTTGGAATGGAAACTATGAGATCTCTGTGTTTGTTTGTGTGTTCATATGTATCTATATGTGTGCTGTAGATGTATGGTATTGCCAAAAAATTCATAAAAGAGCTCTATTTAATTGACTTAAAGGAAATTAAGCACTTATATAAATACTCAGAAATAGAAAATAATCTGACTAGAATGAAATTCAGTTTCATGTCATCTGGAAAATATTCAGTACTGAACAGATATCTGGTATTGAATGTGGCTTAAGCTTGTTGGTTTGATTAATATAGACATGTCAAAAAATATATAGACATGTCTTTTAAGTCATCAGTGTTAAGTATAATACTTCTGTTGTACCTAGGTTTACTAGACATTATTATATCTATATACCCAATAGAATACTATTCAGCCATAAAAAGAATGAGATAATGCTATTTGCAGCACCATGGATGGACCTTGAAGGTATTATTCTAAGTGAAATGAGTCAGACAAAGACAACTGTCATATGATACCACTTATATGTGGAATCTAAAAAATGATACAAATGAACTTATTTACAAAACAGACCTAGACTCACAAACGTAGAAAACAAACTTATGTTACCAAAGGGGATTGAGAGGGGGGGTGGAGGGAGAGAAATTATGAGTTTGGAATTAACATATACACACTACTATGTAAAAAATATGTAAACAAAAAGGACCTATTGTATGGTACAGGGAACTATATTCAGTGTCTTGTAATACCTATAATGGAAAATAATCTGAAAAGAATATGTATATTCATATATATATAAACATGAATCACTTTGTTGTATACTTGAATATACCACAACATTGTAAATTAGCTATAATTCAATTTAAAAAATCTGATAGCCAATGGAATGGACTAGGCATATTACTATGTTTTTCTTATTTTATTAGTGTATAAAATACTGAGCATTAAAAAGAAACCATACGCCACAAATATACCACTTAAGCTCACCACATAGAACTAGGAAACTTAGGGCATTATTTTTTAATTTTTATTATTATTATTATTTTTTTTTTGTGGTACATGGGCCTCTCACTGTTGTGGCCTCTCTCGTTGTGGAAAGGATACTCACCATCACTAATCATTAAAGACATGAAAATAAAAACTACAATGAGGTATCACCTCACACTGGTCAGAATGGACATCATCAAAAACTCTACAAACAATTAATGCTGGAGAGGGTGTGGAGGAAAGGGAAGCCTCTTGCACTGTTGGGGGGAATGTAAGTTGATAGAGCCACTATGGAGAACAGTATGCAGGTTCCTTAAAAACCTAAAGATAGAACCACCATATGACCCAGGGATCCCACTACTTGGCATATACCTTGAGAAAACCATAATTCAAAAAGAGACATGTACCACAATATGCATTGCAGCACTATTCACAATAACCAGGACATGGAAGCAACCTAAGTGTCCATCGACAGATGAATGGATAAAGAAGATGTGGCAGGCTTCCCTGGTGGCGCAGTGGTTGAGAGTCCGCCTGTCGATGCAGGGGATGCGGGTTCGTGCCCCGGTGTGGGAGGATACCACATGCAGCGGAGTGGCTGGGCCCGTGAGCCATGGCCGCTTGAGCCTGCACGTCCGGAGCCTGTGCTCCACAACGGGAGAGGCCACAACAGTGAGAGGCCCACGTACCACAAAAAAAAAAAAAAAAAAAAGAAGATGTGGCACATATATACAATGGAATATTACTCAGCCATGAAAAGAAACGAAACTGAGTTATTTGTAGTGAGGCGGATGGACTTAGATTCTGTCATACAGAGTGAAGTAGGTCAAAAAGAGAAAAAAGATACCATATGCTAACACATATATATATATATATATATATATATATAATCTAATAAAAGAAAAAAAAGGTTCTGATGAACCTAGTGGCAGTACGGAATAAAGATGCAGATGTAGAGAATGGACTTGAGGACACGGGGAGGGGGAAGGGTAAGCTGGGACGAAGTGAGGGAGTAGCATGGACATATATACACTATCAAATGTAAAATAGATAGCTAGTGGGAAGCAGCTGCATAGCACAGGGAGATCAGCTTGGTGGTTTGTGACCACCTTGAGGGGTGGGATAGGGAGGGTGGGAAGGGGACACAAGAGGGAGGGTATATGGGGACATATTTATATATATAGCTGATTCACTTTGTTATATGGCAGAAACTAACATAACATTGTAAATTATTATACACCAATAAAGATGTTAAAAAAAGTAGATAATGAAAATACTAAAAAGGGCTATTGATAGAAATTCAGATTGCTAGAATAATCTAGAAAAAGTTCTAGGAAAAGGGGACTAGAAACTATAAAAAAGAATGAAGTAAATTTAGAAAACTCATTTGCTGAGATGAAAGCTGAGCTTAAGGCAATAAATAGCAGATTGAATAATGCAGAAGAGGTGATCTGGAAGACAGAATAATGGAAATCACCCAACCAGAACAGCAGACAGAAAGACAAATGGAAAAAAAAATAAAGCAAGATAAGAGACCTATGGGATGTGTGTGTCAATCTATGCTCAATAAGTATCCCAGAAGGAGAAGAAAGAGAAAAGAGGATCTCAAATGTATTTGAAGATATTATGGTTGAAAAGTTCCCAAACTTAAAGAAGGAAACAGATAACCAGTTACAGAAAGCAGGGAGTGTCACAAACAGGATGAGCCCAAACAGACCTACACCCAGACATATTATAATTGAAATGACAAAATTTAAATGTAAAGACAGGATAGTAAATTTAACAAGAGAAAAACAAAGAGTTACTGACAAGAGAACCCCCATAAACCTATCAGCTGATTTCTCTACAGAAACATTGCAGGCCAGAAAGGAGTAGCAAGATATATTCAAAATCCTAAAAGGCAAAAACCTACAACTTAGGATACTCAGCCCAGCAAGATTATCATTTAGAATATGAGAGATCAAGAATTTCTCAGAGGGGCTTCCCTGGTGGCACAGTGGTTGAGAGTCCACCTGCCGATGCAGGGGACATGGGTTCATGCCCTGGTCTGGGAGGATCCCACATGGCGTAGAGCGGCTGGGCCCGTGAGCCATGGCCACTGAGCCTGCACGTCCGGAGCCTGTGCTCCACAACGGGAGAGGCTGAAACAGTGAGAGGCCTGTGTACCATTAAAAAAAAAAAAAAAAGAAGAATTTCTTAGAGAAGCAATAACTAAAAATTACAGCAATACTAAACCTGTCCTAAAGGAATATTGAAAGTCTTCTCTAAATAGATAAAAAGCAAAAATATAAAGGAAAGTGAAAATCACCATTGGAAAATAAATCACTTAAGCCAGTACACAGATTTTTAAAAATAATGATATAAAAATTTTCTGTGAAAGTGAGGATAATCACTATGAACAGCAAAATATAAACATGAGATGTAAAAGAGGGCCTCAAAATCATAAAATGTGTGGAAGGATAGTAATAAAATGTTGATTTTTTTTTCAGAATGTGTTGAGCTTATATGACTACCAGTCTAAAGCAAGTAGATATAGGAAGGGGTTAACATACTTGAAACACAGGGTAAGCACTAATCAAAAACATACAGCAGCTTCACAAAAGCCAAAAAGAAGAGAACACAAACATAATACAAAACAAAATCATCAAACTACAAAGGGAAAAACAAAAAGGGAAAGAAAGGAACAAAGAAGAATACAAAATCAACAGGAAAAATAGGATTAAAATGGCAATAAATACATTTCTATCAATAATTACCTTAAGTGTCAATGTATTAAATGCTCCAATCAAAGGACATAGAGTTACAGATTGGATAAAAAGTCAGGAGTGTACAATATGCTGTCTACAAGAGACCCACTTAGGGCAAAGGATACACATAGATTGAAAGTGATATGATGGAAAAAATATATTTCATGCAAAAGAAATGACAAGAAAGCTGGGATAACAATACTCATATCAGACAAAATAGACTTTAAAACAAAGGCCATAAAGAAAGATAAAGGACACTATAAAAGATAAATGGATCAGTACAATAAGAGGACATTACACTCATCAACAATCCAATGGGTCAAAGATGAAATCAAAGAGGAAATTTAAAAATACCTTGAGACAAATGACAATGAAAACACAACCATACAAAATCTATGGAATGCAGTAAAAGCAGTCCTTAGAGGAAAGTCCATAGCAATCCAGGCCTTCCTCAAGAAACAAGAAAAATCTCAAATAAACAACCTGATCTACCACCTAAAATAATTAGAAAATGAAGAAAAACAAAACCTAATGAGAGCAGAAGGAAGGAAATAACAAAGATCAGAGAGGAAATAAGTAAAATAAAGATTTTAAAAAAACCAATAAAACAAAGAGCTGGTTCTTTGAAAGGGTAAAAATATGTCACAATAGTTTTAATATTGAAATCATATCAAGTTTCTTTTCTGATCACAAATAGTATTAGGCTAGAAATCAACTACAAAAAGCAAAACCAAAAATACCTGAAAGACACAAATACATGGTGGCTGAACATTATGTTATTAAACAACCAATGAGTCACAAAAGAAATAAAATGAAAATGGAAACTTAACTTTACGAAAACTATGGGACACAGCAAAACAGCTCTATGAGGGAAGTTTTTTTTCCTTATCCATTATGGTTTATTGCAGATATTGACTATATTTCTTTATTCTATACAGTAGGAGCTTGTTGTTTATCATCTTTATTTTTAATTTTTTATTGAAGTACTGTTGATTTACAGCATTGTGTTCATTTCTGCTGTATAGCAGAGTGATTCAGTTATAAATATGTGTACAATCTTTTCTATATTCTTTAGCATTATGGTATAGCACAGGATTTAGAATATAGTTCCCTGTGCTATACAGTAGGACTTTGTTATTTATCCATTCTATATATGATAGTTTGCATCTGCTAACCCCAAACTCCCAATCCATTCCTCCTCCATTCCCCTCCTCCTTGGCAACCACAAGTCTGTTATCTATGTCTGTTAGTCTGTTTCTATTTCATAAATAAGTTCATTTGTGTCATATATTAGATTCTCCATATAAGTGATATCACATGGTATTTGTCTTTCTCTTTCTGACTTACTTCACTTAGTATGATAATCTCTAGGTCCACCCATGTTGCTGCAAATGGCATTATTTCATTCTTTTCATGGCTGAGTAATATTCCATTGGATATGTATACCAATTCTTCTTTATCCATTCATCTGTCAATGGACATTTAGGTTGTTTCCATGTCTTGGCTGTTGTGAATAGTGCTGTAATGAACATAGGGGTGCATGCATCTTTTTGAATTATATATATTTTTTCCCAATGACCAGGAGTGGGATTTCTAGATAATATGGCAACTCTATTTTTATTTTTTTGAGGAACCTCCATACTGTTTTCCATAGTGGCTTCACCAACTTACCTTCCCACCAACAGTGTAGGAGTGTTCCCTTTACTCCACTCTCTCTCCAGCATTTGCTATTTGTAGACTTTTTAACCATGGTAATTCTGACTGGCATGAGGTGATATCTCATTGTAGTTTTGATTTGCATTCCTCTAATAACTAGTGATGTGGAACATCTTTTCATAGGCCTGGGGCCATTTGTATGTCTTCTTTGGAGAAATGACTATTTAAGTCTTACATCCATTTTTCAATTGGGTTGTTGTTTTTTGTCATTGTTGAATTGTATGAGCTGCTTGTATATTTTGGAAACTAAGTCTTTATCATTTGCGTCATTTGCAAATATTTTCTCCCAGTCCATATGTTTTCTTTTCATTTTGTTTACTGTTTCCTTTGCTTTGCAAAAGCTTGTAAGTCTGTTTAGGTCCCATTTGTTTATTTTTGCTTTTATTTCTATTGCCTTGGGAGACTGACCTAAGAAAACTTTGGTACGATTTATATCAGAGACTTTTTTGCCTATGTTCTCTTCTAGCAGTTTTATGGTGTCACATCTTATTTTATTGATAAGTATTTAAGCCATTTTGAGTTTATTTTTGTATATGGTGTGAGGCTGTGTTCTAACTTCATTGAATTACATGCAGCTGTACAACTTTCCCAACACCACTTGCTGAAGAGACTGTCTTTTCCCCTTGTATTCTTGGCTCCTTTGTTGAAGATTAATTGACCATAGGTGTGTGAGCTTATTTCTGGACTCTCTATTCTGTTCCATTGATCCATATGTCTGCTTTTGTGCAAATACCATGCTGTTTTGATTACTGTATCTTTGTAGTATTGTCTGAAGTCTGGGAGTCTTATGCCTCCTGCTTTGTTCTTCTTCCTCAGGATTGCTTTGGCAATTCTGGGTCTTTTTATGGTTCCATATAAATTTTAGAACAATTTGTTCTATTTCTGTGAAAAATGTCATGGGTAATTTAACAGGGATCTCATTAAATCTGTAGATTGCTTTGGGTAGTATGGCCATTCTAACAATATTCTTCCAACCCAAGAGCATGGGATATCTTTCCATTCCTTTGAATCATCTTCAATTTTCTTTATTAATGATTTATAGTTTTCAGCATATAAGTCTTTCACCTCCTTGGTTCGGTTTGTTCTTAAGTATTTTTTTATGTGATTTTAAAAGTAATTGTTTTTTATGTTCTTTTTCTGATATTTCATTGTTATTTTGAAGAAATGCAAATGATTTCTGTGTGGTAATCTTGCATCCTGCTACATTGCTGAATTCATTTATCAGTTCTTGTAGTTTTTGTTTGGACTCTTTAGGGTTTTCTATATACAATATCATGTCATCTGCATATAATGACAATTTTACATCTTCCTATGAGGGAAGTGTAGAGCAATACAAACCTACCTCAGGAAACAAGAAAAATCTCAAATAAACAATCTATCCTTCATCTAAAAGAACTAGAAAAACAACAAACAAAATACGTTAGTAGATAGATAGAAACAATAAAGATGAGCAGAAGTAAAAGAAAGTGATAAAAAAAATAGAAAAGATTAATGAAGCTAAGAGTTGGTTCTTTGAATGGAAAAATGAAATTGATAACTCTTTGCCAGTCTCATCAGAGAAAACAGAGAGTTGTCCCAAATAAATAAAATCAGAAATGAAAGTGAAGAAGTTACAACTGACACTATAGAAAAAATAATAGCAGAAGGGATTACTATGATCAATTGGTGTATAATCATTATACACCAATAAAATGGACACCTAAAAATGAATAAATTCCTAGAAATGTAAAATCTCCAAAAACTGAGTCAGGAAGAGATAGAAAACATGAACAGACTGATTACTAGTAATGTAATTGAAATAATAATTAAAGAACTGCCAAAAAACAAAAGTCCAAGACAAGATGGTTTCACAGGTGAATTTGATGAAGCATTTAAAGAAGAGTTAATTCCTATCCTTGTCACGGTATTTCAAAAACTTAAAAAGAAAGGAATACTTCCAAACTCATTCTATGAGACCAGCATCATCCTGACACCAAAACCACACACACACACACACACACACACACAATTACAGGCTGATGTTACTGATGAACAAAAATACAAAAGTCCTCAGCAAAATTTTAGCAAACCGAATTCAACAATACCTTAAAAGGATAGTACACTATGATCAAATGGAATTTATCCCAGGGATTCATGGATAATTCAAAATCTGCAAATCAAAGTGATATATTAACAAATTAAATAAAAAAATAATATAATCTTAATAGATGCATAAAAAACTTTTGACAAAATTCAATATGCACTTATGATAAAAACAATAAAGTGGGGAGAGATGAAACATACTTCAACATAACAAAGGCCATATATGATGAACTCACACACAACACTGAGTACAATGGTGAAAAGCTGAAAAGCATTTCCTCTAAGATCAGGAACAAAACAAAGGTCCCCTCTCATGCCACTTTTATTCAACATTGGAAGTAGTGGAAGTCCTAGCCAGAGCAATCACACAAGAAAAACATAAATTAAAGAAATTCAAATGGGAATGAAGAAGTAAAATTATCACTGTTTGCAGATGACTTTACTATACATAGAAAATCCTAAATAAGCCAGCAAAAAAAACTACTAGAACTCATAAATGAATTCAGTGCAGTTGCAGGATACAGAATTGATATACAGAAATCTGTTGCATTTCTATAAACTAGAAATAAACTATCAGAAAAAGAAATTAGAAATAGTCTCAATAATGATTTCATAAAAAAAAGAATAAAATACTTAGCAATAACTGTAACCAAAGAGGGGAAAGTCCCATACTCAGAAAACTATAAGACACAGATGAAATAATTTATAGACAACACAAATGAAAAGATATACCATGTTCATGAATGTAGGATAAAAACCATAAAACTCATAGATGAAAACATATGCAGTATATTCTTCATCATTTGTCTTAGCAATATTTTTTTGGATGTGTCTCCTTGGGCAAGGAATACAAAAGCAAAAATAAACAAATAGGACTACATTAAACTAAAAAATTTTTCACAGTGAAGGAATTTATCAACAAAATGAAAAGGTCACTTACTGAATGGGAAAAGATATTTGTAAATGATACATCTGATAAGGGGTGAATATCCAAAATATACAAAAACCACGTACAGCTCAATATCAAAAACACAAACAACTTGATTAAAAATTTGCCAGCAGACCTGATTAGACATTTTTTCAAAGACATACAGATGATCAACAGACACTTGAAGAGAAGCTCAGCATTACTAATCATCAGGGAAATACAAATCAAAACCACAATGTGATTTCATCTCACACCTATCCAAATGTCTATTATCAAAAAGACAACAAGTAATGTGTTAGCGAGGATGTGGGGAAAAGGGAACTTTTATGCAGTGCTGATGGGAATTTAAATTATACAGGACATTTTTCTACCTCTGGATATTAAAAAATTAATTTATAATGTCCTTTAAATAGTGTATTCAAATTGTCTTAGAGATAAACAAATGCTTGTAAAAATTATTTCTAAAACTCTCAGATATATAGAAATATATTTAATTTTAAATGTCACTTTACCTAGTATAATCTTTGATAATAAGGCTAGTTATATAAATTGCTGGTAAAATAAAATAGGCATGTGTTCAGCATTTTCAGCATTAATTATAGTGCACACAAAATTTTTCTACTGAGGTTTAGTAGACGAGTTTATGTTACCTCCACTGATATTTAAAATTATAAAACTATAAATCCAAACTAAGAACAAGTGTGCAGTAAAGATGAATTGCTTGCTGCATGTCAAGTATGATAGATTTTTTTAAAGAAATAAAAATGAATAACCACATGTTTAACTTTTAGAGTCTTTGCTTTTGAGATTTTTTTTTATTCTTGCCTAATTTGTCAACAAGAAAAATAACTTAGGATGATCGTTAGATTTGTGTATTTAGCACTTGAAATTCTCATGATCAATTTAAAAATAACTGAGAAGCAAAAGTGAATTAAAAAGATTTTCATAAGAAAAATATAAACTTTTCAACAATTATGTTTTAGAATGTTTCTGTTTTTACACATTTTCATTGGCATATTCTTTATTAATCATAGTTTTATTGAGATAAGATTGACATATAACATTGTATTAGTTTAAGGTGTATAATCAGATGTTTTGATATATATATACATACATATTTCAAAATAATTACCACAAAAAGTTTAGTTAACATCCACCACCTCACATAGTTACAAAGTTTTTTAATCTTGTGGTGAGAACTTTTAAGATTTGCTTTCCTAGCATTTTTAATATACCATACAGTATTGTTAACCATAGTAATCATGATGTATATTACTTCCCCAGAACTTATTTATCTTATAACTGTAGGTCTATACTTGTTGATCACATTTACCCATTTCCCTAATCCCCTTCTACACACCTCTGGCAACCACCCATCTATTTTCCATTTCTTTGGGTTCAGTTCTTTTTACATATCACATATAAATGATATCATATGTATTTGTGTTTCTTTGTGAGACTTATTTCACTTAAAATAAAACCCTCAAGTTTCATTTATGTTGTTACAAATGGCAGGATTTTCTTCTTTTTTATGGCTTCATTATATATGTATATATATATACACACACAGAGATATATAATTTATATATATATATATATAATGCTTCTGCATTATATATATAGCTTTTGTTTTCAATAGAAAAAAGTCATTTCCAAGGCCAATGTTACAAACATTACCAATGAAATTTTCATCTATTAGTTTTATGGTTTTAGGTCTTACATTCAAATCAACTCAATTTATAAAATTCATAAATGAACTTCTCAATAATTATATTTTATGTTTTGTATAATTTATAACAATTATGTTTTATAATATGTATACTTAAAAATAGCTTCACAGACCCTTGGGAACTTGAAACCTTAAGGCCATACTAAGGGTAAAGGATGGATAATCATTAAATATTTAGTTCATTTCCAATAAGAAAAAGATTAGAAGAAAACTCAGAAAAAGAATCAAAACTGTTAAAATCTCAGAAATATGCTCAAACCTGTTAAAATTGGGATGGATTTATAATACTTTTAAAATAGCCTTATAACTAATGGTACAATTATGCAAAACTAGAAGTTAGTTCTATCTCTTTGCTACAAGAAAAAACATATTTTTTAGATTATTGATCTACTCAATAAGAAATCATAAAAAATTTTCTCTCAATTATAAATGATTCTGCCAGAGAAACCAAAATTTTGTGACTTAATTTCCTGTTTCCTGTTGTTTTTATCAGCTTAAGCAGCATATAACTTAAGGCAATTTGGTAAAATATACCTTTGTGAACAAAAGTGAAACAATTCCTTTTCTCCCTAGCCAATCCCTCCAGAATTCAAAAAGTTTTACTGAGTGTTCTTATTTATATGTGAACATAATTATGTGGATAATTTCAATAAAAATTTGTTCTTCTTGTAACAGGATACAATGGGAACATGGATTATATTACCAAGGCTTTGATTAAAAAGTCATATTTGAGAATAACAAGAATTGACTCAGATATGACCAGACAGCTTTAATAAACTAAGGTTAAATTAAAGAGACAATGCTTATAAAACACCCTTAGAAAGAGCAAACTCTATCTGTCTTATAGAGCTAACCACCTTACAGGTCAGTAAGAAAAGTCATTTTCTGGAAGGCATAGGAATCTCAGGATATTCTCCATGCCCTAAGAGAGAGAAATTCATCCAAATATTTAGGTAATGCAGGCAAAATCTTATGTCAATTTATTGGCTTGTCTTCCTAACCTTGAGAGACTGAAAACTCCAATCTGAGATTCCTTATGAAAAGCTCCAGCAAAGCAAACTCAAGACATTTATGTGGTCAATAACTCATCTTGTTTCACTTATTTAAATAATCAGACCAAGTTTAATGAGACTAGAATCATTTTGCAAACAAATTAGTCTTACTTTGATTATCTCTGATTAAATGATGATGAGTGTAGTGAGAAAAATTATGTTTCAGTAAGAAATTATAATATACCCTTGAGGGTTCCATCTTGCACATTTTACAAGTCACACTAAATTCTGAATTCTTCTAGTTTCCTCAAATGTCTGCCTACAACTCTCAAAATTAGAGTTTGCAATTTTTCTCCCATCTGACTTGGAATAATTGAGAACTAAAACTTTCCTTTTCCCAAAGCTCTATAATTTGAAGCCAGATGACTTGATATAAACCTCAAGGAAATTACCACAGCACATTATGTATTGGCAAAATTAGTAACTGAGCTGTGTGGGTCAACTCAGAAAGCTCACTGGAATACACAATGCCATCACCACAGACACTCAAACTACAAAACAGGAATCCATTGAATTGCCACCACTTTCCTCATTCACCATCAAATGATACTTTGAGTTCAACCTCCAGGAATCTTCTCAACAGGCTCTGGAATCAGAAACTGGGTTTTTCATATTAACCTTTGTCTTTTCTATTATTTTTATAGAAACACTCCCTCACTAAATACCTGATGGCTAAAAACATAAAGCATACCCTCTACTATCAAGTCTCATAAGATGACTCAGCAGTTTTTTAAATGAACAAAGCTAACTGAACAAGAAATGGACATACATTGTTCTATGGAAGGAAGAATGTCACTTCATTCCTTTGAAACACAGTAGGAGCAAAGATTCTTTTCTTGACCAAACTTTAGTTAGGTTCCTGAAACTTCTCATAGGCCCATCTGTACAATTTCTTGTAAAAACCTCAGCAAGAACCCTGCTGAATTAGTATAGGAAGAGTATCACATTCTCCATATCTTCTCATCCTTGATATCTAATCAGATTTTTTGTCCTCCACCATCCACCAGGTAATGTCTGGTAAACCTAGCCTGTTTTCAGCCCAAAATCCCATTAGGGCAATTTAGCCAAAATTCCCTTACACTTCATGTTTCTTCTTAGTAATTTTCCATCTCCTGACCACTGCCCCCTCAGGCTTCTTAGCTATATATCCCCATTTGTTCACGCTGTATTCAGAATTGACCTCAGCTCAACCCTGAGGACTCTTTCACCCTATTAAAATAGTCTTGAATAAATATGTTTTTACCACTTTTACTCTTGTCCAGCTATGAGTTTTCTCTGATAATAGTCAGAATCAATCACCTTAGTCAGCACCCAGACTCCCTTCATTGTATGTTGATCCAGAGACCCAAGGAGTTCAATGTGGCCAAATGCCAGTCTTAACTTCCATTTCAGGGGAATCATTGTTTTATCTTCTGGTGAACACATTCTTTTTAATGCAGAGCTTACAACCAAGGGAACAGGAAGAAAAAATTGTACCAACATATTTCAATCTCCTCATTCTTGGACACATGAATATTGAATATAAGAGAAACAGCACCATATACTGAGTGCTGATTTAGAGCATATGCAGCCTCCTTGAGAAACTTGCAACAGCTAGTAACATATTGCCACCTTAATGGCTCTGTAATGGAAGCTTCAAAAGGCCTTTCTATTAGTCTATCAAGTTAGTAGTTTCAGAATGTTGGCAAACATGGTAAGATAGTGAATTCCATGAACATGAACCTATTACAACACATTTCTTCTGAGGAGAGTTTCTTAATCTGAATTAATGGTGCATTGTATACTATGACAGTGGATAATGTATTCTGTAAGTACACAGATAATAGTTTTTGTTGAAGCATTGCATTCAGGGAAGGCAAATCCCTATCCAGAGGAAGGATGTATTCCAATAAGAATAAAATGCTGCCCCTTCCATGATGGAAGCAGCTTAATGTAGTCAACCTGAAAAAAGGTAGCTCATTCAACTCCTTAGGGAAAGTTGCTATATCAGGAAATGAGTGTTGCAATCCATTACTGAAAAATTTAACACTTGTCCTTGGTTAATGGACATAAGTGTTGTTGGTCCCAGTAATATTCTCCAACCCTGCCACAATGGCCACTATCTACATGAGCCCATTGTTAATGACAGGGATGGCTGGGAAAAGAGACTGGTATTCACAGAACATGTCTTCCTATCTATTTGTTTATTAAAATTTACCTCTAATGAGGTCACAATTTGGTGAGCACTCACAGAGAGCAAAAATAGCTTTATGGTATTCAGGCCATTGAGAAAGGTTTGTCCACATGCCTCTTTCCCAAATTTTATTGTAACCAGTTTTCCACTCATGTTTCTTTCAAGACCCTGATTAGCAAGCCATACTACTAGCCACTGTTTATTCATTAGTATATACCACTTTCATTTTATGATGCAGCATTCCAGTGCACTCCCAACTTTATGACTTGTTGGGTCACATAACACCCAGTTCATGATGGACAGCTCTGGGTGTGGTAACTATGTAGCCCATGGTTATGCATTCAGTCTCTGGTAGGCTCAGTAACAGGACAAGAGTTTTTTCTCATAAGTAGAGTACATATATGTGAAAGATAGCAAGACCTTGCTCCAAAATTCTAAATTGCCCCTATACGAGCTAACAAAGCTACCAACAAAATCTCTGTCAGCCAATAAAACTTCTAGAAATATTGGGTCTGCTAGAATTTGGGCAAAAGTGGCAGAAGAGCTTGCACAGCAGGCTGGACATGTGGTAGAATCTTCTTTTGTTCTGGTACTAGTCAACTCTAACAATGTTTTGGGTCACTGAATAAATGAGCTCAAGTAACACCCAAAATGGGGGCTAGGCTGCTTCCAAAATCCAAAGAGATCCTCTGGACAATATCTCTCTTTCTTGATTGTAGGAGGAACCAGATGTTAAATTCACCTTCCACATTGAAAGGGCTATCTGGAAAATACCCACACGACTGGATTCCTAGAAATTTCACTGAGGTAGAAGGCCTCTGAGTTTTAGAAGAATTTATTGTGTACCCTTGACACACAAATATCTTACCCTTACATGTGGAGAAGTTGCAATTCCTGCCCAGTAGGTTCTATCAATATAATGTTGTTAATGTAATGGACCAGTGTGATATCTTTTGGAAGAGAAATAAAGATCCTTGAAAAAAAAAATTTATACACAGGGCTGTAGAGTTCATTGCTTAGGATTCTGAAGGTATATTGCAGGCCTTGCCAGCAGAAATAACAATGTTTCTGGTTGGCCTTACAGACAGGTTTGGTGAAAAAAGTATTTGCCAAATCAATAGCTGCATACTGGGTACCAGAGGTTGTATGAGTTTGCTCAAGAAATGAAATTACATCTGTTACAACAGCTGCAGTTGGAGTCACCACTTGGTTAAGCTTGCAATGATCCTCTCTCTTTCCCTAAGATCCATCTATCTTCTACATGGGCCAAATAGAAGTGTTGAATGTGGATTTCTGGAAATCAATGTCCCTGAAAATTTCAAATCCTTGATGGTGGCACAACTCTCTTCAGTTCTTCAAGATATGTAGTATTATTTGGCTTGGTTTACTATTTTCCTGGGTATAGTCAATTTTAATGGATTTTGTTTGGCTTTTCCTACCACAACATTCCTCAGCCCACAGGTCAGGAAACCAATATGGGGATTCAGCCAGCTGCCAAGTATTTCTATTCCAATTATTCATTCTAAAAGTGAGGAAATAACCACAGCATACATTCAGAGACACACTGGCCCCACTGTGAGAATGAACTGAGCTAAAAGGCCATTGTGATATCCTGACCACCTTAAGTCTCCAATCTGACCGGAGGGCTACAGTGACATTTTGGTTCTCTTGAAAGAGTTTTGGTTCACAGCCAGTGTCCAGTAGCCCCTGAATAGTCTAATTATTTTCTTTCCCACAATGCACAGTTACCCTGACAAAAGGCAGTAGGTACTTTAGAAAAGGCTGGAAGAAAGATTAACAGTGTAAATTTTTGATGGTGTACCAGGGTCATTTCTCAAGGAGAACTGGTCTCCTCTTCATTCAAAAGAATCTTGGTCTGTAAACTGGCTCAAGTTGGGAATTTAATTGAGGAGAAGTTGTACACTATTTTTATGTTTCAAGTTACACTTTTGTCACCTGACCTAGAACGTTTATGCTTATACAGTTCAAGTAAGAATTAAGTAGACATTCTTTCTCACATCTGAGAAGAGCATGATTAAATAGCCAATGTCATAAATCTATGTAAGTAACACTGCTCATAATCCTGCTTTAACTCTGCTGTCCATTAGAGTACTACATCAATAATGCTTTGAGTGAAGTGTTTTGGCTCCTTCCACTCCAGGATCTAACTACTTCCACTGCTTTATATTTTCCAATTGAGTAACTGCCATTTCCACTGTCAGGTCTGGCCCACAGAGAAGAACAATCACAGAGTTCTTCAAGGATGCTGGGGCTCCACTCAGAATATATTTCTCAAAGTATTGGTGAAGGTGTGCCTTTTGGACATTTCCATTGTGGTTGACTAGGTCTCAATGACAAGTTAATTCTTACAATCCAATCTCCCTTAGCTTTTGAAGCCCCTATTCTACATTAAACTAAGGAAAATAATGCATTTCCATTTTTGTTATGGTGGGTCATCATTGATCCATGTTTTAGCCAACCATTCCAAGAAACTGTTAGGACCTTTTATAAAGAACCAATCTGTAATATTAAATGCAGAATCTCTGCTTGGTGGACCCATATCAATATATTCAGCCTAATTCTGCTTTATGTTCCTTCCCCTATTATCCCACACCCTTAATAATTATTCAACACATATTCCCCAGATTTCTGTTTGTATATATTAGAAAACGCAAGTAGTTCTTTTGGAGAGTAGTGTACAACTTCATGGGTCACACTCTGTACCTCATCTTTAGGAACATGCTGAGGCTTGAGTCTGGTTACAGGTGGTGACTGCCTTAAGAGAGGCCATTATTGTTTTCTAAGGCAATGTAAGATTAAACCCTAAAATGTAGGTTGAAAGGCTGATACAGTTGTGGATAGAAAGGCTGCTACAAATTGGTATGGGGATGACCTTGCCACTGGGATTCAAGAAACCACTTTTCCTGGGAACTGGGAGACCACTTACTTCTACTGGTAAGAAGACTCAACAGAATACAGAGTCTTGTCCCCAGTTTCATCAGGATATTCCAACATGTCCCCATCCCATTTGTAGGACATCACTCATTCACAATCAATACCCTCACTTTAACAGTGAACACCTTTGTAGCTTGAGTGCTCAACTTGTTTTAAAATTCAGCCAATTTTACTCAAATTATCAGCAATTTCAGCCCTGACTTGATATAAATTGCTCCTTCAGGGCACACATAGGTGCTCATAAGTCATTGATACAATCCATGTACTGAAAATTCAAATCTCTGACCTAGTCTTGTTCTTTCACCACTTTGTCCAGCAACATTGGGAAGAACTAGTGAACATTATAATACTATTTTGTTTTTTTAAATGTTCTAAAACTCCATATAGAGAATTACATATCTCCTTGCCTCTTACAAGTGGTTGATTAGGAGAATCTAATGCCTATGTCTATGAACAGCTCAGATCACTATCTAACAGTGCATTGTTTACTTCTGGAACTATAATCTTTATTGTCGTTAAATCTAATCACATTAAGAGAGCAAACTCCAGAAATCCAAGAATCAATTAAGAAAAGTAATTCTTAAAATTATTTTCCTCAAGAACCATTCTCAGTACCAAAAATCTATATTAGTAAAGATTCTCCATTCATCCGATGATGGACACTTAGGTTGCTTCCATCTCCTGGCTATTGTAAATAAAGCTGCAATGAATATTTTGGTACATGACTCTTTTTGAATTATGGTTTCCTCAAGGTATATGCCCAGTAGTGGGATTGCTGGGTCATATGGTAGTTCTATTTTTAGTTTCTTAAGGAACCTCCTATTATTTTCTATAGTGGCTGTATCAATTTACATTCCCACCAGCAGTGCAAGAGTGTTCCCTTTTCTCCACACCCTCTCCAGCATTTATTGTTTCTAGATTTTTTGATGATGGCCATTCTGACCAGTGTAAGATGATATCTCATTGTAGTTTTGATTTGCATTTCTCTAATGATTAATGATGTTCAGCATTCTTTCATGTGTTTGTTGGCAATCTGTATATCTTCTTTGGTGAAATGTCTATTTAGGTCTTCTGCCCATTTTTGGATTGGGTTGTTTGTTTTTTTTGTTATTGAGCTGTATGAGCTGCTTGCTCTATTTACAATAGCCAGGGATTGGAAGCAACCTAAATGTCCATCATCAGATGAATGGATAAAGAAGACGTGGCACATATATACAATGGAATATTACTCAGCCATGAAAAGAAACGAAATTGAGTTATTTGTAGTGAGGTGGATGGACCTAGAGTCTGTCATAAAGAGTGAAGTAAGTCAGAAAGAGAAAAACAAGTACTGTATGCTAACACATATATATGGAATCTAAGGGAAAAAGAAAAAGGTCATGAAGAACCTAGGGGTAAGACAGGAACAAAGACACAGACCTACTAGAGAATGGACTTGAGGATATGGGGAGGGGGAAGGGTAAGCTGTGACAAAGTGAGAGAGTGGCATGGACATATATACACTACCAAACGTAAAATAGATAGCTAGTGGGAAGCAGCCGCATGGCACAGGGAAATCAGCTCAGTGCTTTGTGACCACCTAGAGGGGTGGGATAGGGAGGATGGGAGGAAGGGAGACGCAAGAGGGAAGAGATATGGGGACGTATGTATATGTATAACTGATTCACTTTGTTATAAAGCAGAAACTAACACACCATTGTAAAGCAATTATACTCCAATAAAGATGCTAAAAAAAAAAATGATTCTCCAGAAAAGAAAAGAAAAAAAAATTACAAATAGGAGATATATGTCTGCCCACCTGATGAGAGTGAAACTCTTTGCAGAGTCCATGAATCAAATACTAATCCCTTCCAAATACACCTTTACTAAGGCACCCAAAACTAAAATTTCACCAGCTATGTGGGCTTCCATGAAGTTAACACATAAAATTAACCAGCACAAGCCCACTCATTGTCAAATTCACACTTATACGTATCACTTTAATTCATACTTAATCTTTAAATAAAGACAATAACAAGGTCATAATTCTGCCTAATATGATAGAGCTATCTTGCATGCAATGAAAAACACAATATCCTCTTCCCCAGGTGAGGAAGTATCAATAAAATTCTTGGATGATATTTACTCTTCTCCTTGATATTACATAACAAAGAGTATGATGTAATATTAGCAATACTTAAATACTATGATATAAATTCAGTACATCTGTAACATGATAAGGAAATAATAGGATAGAAAAATATATTTGCTTAATATATGTACATATAAAAACAAATTTATTCATAACAAAATGAGGAAAAGCTCTTGACAAATATAGCCCTATTTCTGTAACTGGTCACATATCTTACCTGGATTTATAACAACTTTCTACTCTCTATTCTGTATAAATTTACCTCAGCAGCACCTCAACTTCCTGGTTATTTATCTGGTGGTGTGACCCAAATTTTCATTCCTGAAGGGCTTGAGTCATTACTAGTCCTGCTTAGATCAGGTTGTTGTAGTTTTCCATTGTCCTTAATCTTAGGTCATGGTAATACTAAGAGAAACCCTAGGGGATATTCTGTACTCCAGACATACCCTTTCTTACCTCCATTGTTGAATAGTTGCCCAATTTCTCTTTGATAGTGACATAGTTTCTTTGCTTGACCAAACATTATTCAGGCTCTTGTACCTTTCCCTAGGCTCATCTGTTCACTTGCATGTAAAGTTCTTAGCAAGAACTCTAAGTCAGTTTAGCAAGGGTCTCTCATCCTCCATATCTGATCATCATCAATATCCATTCAGGCTTCTTATCCTCCACCATCCACAGGTAATGTATGATCAGCCTGGCATGTGTTCAGCAAAAATCCTATTAGAACTATTTACCAGAATTTCCCTTATCCTTCCTGGTTCCTCATAATAGCATTTTATTTTGACACCCACAAGCCCTCTTGGCTAAAAATTCCCACTTGCCCCTTCTGTACTTGGAATTGAGCACAACTGTATAATGAGATCTCTTATTCCCTACTTCAATAGACCTGAATAAAATATGTTTTTACCAATTTAACTAGGGCCCACCTCTGCTTTTTCTTCGATTATTATGGTGCCATGACTCAGATAAAATCACCTTCATCATTGAACACCAAAGTATTCACTCAGAAGCCTAGGCGTGCATCTTTGAAAACTTTGTCTTCACTCTTGACGGATTGATCAGAGATTTACTGGTGACTCTGACTCCTAAGCCATACTCCAGACAAAAGCCTCTTGAGCTGAAAGGGAAAAATATTGCTTCTTTAGATTTTGATTATACTCTAAAAGGTAGGTTAGAATCCTAGACAAGGAGAGGCTGGGTTAAGGTACTAGGTCTCTCTATGTTTAAGAAGCTGGGTTACCATCCCAGGCAAGCATAAGCTGAGTTAGAGTCAAAAGCAAGCACCAGTGTATAAGAAACTGGATTAGAGTGCCTGGAAATCAGAAGATGGAGTAACAGGCCTAATTTTCTCTATTCATATGTATAAAGGTACCATTGGTTAAGAACATGGAAGCTTCTCAATGGACTGGAAATCCCTTTCTTGAGTCCCTGCTAAAATTGTGCTCTGCCAACTCTGATTGTTTCCTTTCTTGTTGGCACAATTTTACTAAGGAAAATTGGGAACTCCAAAGGTCTCTTAGGGAAAATTAAAATCTTCCCAAACTGGCTCCTTAAACCTCTCTCTTCCAATCACAGCTGTTAATCCTTCCTTCTTTAACCACTTTGGATCATCTCTTGAATTCTTTGTTTTGTCCCCATTCAAGCATCTACCTTCTTTGTCCCTCTGTCCATCCTCCCAGACTTTTTCCTTTTCACTTCAGCCCTTCAGCTCTCTACAGTCACTTGAATTTTAGGCCCCTACTCTCCTTCAAGTGTTCTCAAGGGACTAAGTGACCCCCCCCCCACAAATCCACAACTTAAGACTGAATAGAGAACACAAAGCTACTTGGAAGCAGAACTGAATGTTTTTTCCATTCAGCTGGGTTTGGGAGATATACAGACTGCTGCTAGATATTTCCTCAGACACTAGCCTAAAATTTACTCCACAGCTTCCATCAGATTACATGTCAGGGCAATAGAAAATGTTAATATTCTCCTTCAGAAATATTAGTCTACAGGTAACTTTAACTTGTCTTTTGCCAGAAACAAAATCAGGGAAAAAGTAAAGTGGTAATAAAGCAGTAAGATTGCATTTCCAGGTTTTATGGACCCATGGCTGAAATTTTAGAATCTTTGCCTCTTGTGTATGTTTATGTATGTTTATATATGTATGTAAGTATCCATGTATTTATGTATGCATGTAATGAGTTTTTTGACATTAATTTTGTTTATTCTTTTACTTTCACAGCAACTTCCCTTAATTAAATTCCTGATGACTAGCAACATCAAGCTACCCTCTACTACCTGATCTAAACAGAAGTTTCAGCCAGTTCTTAGTGAATAAAAGGTAACTGATTAAAAAAAAAAGGATTTATATTGATCAAAGGGAAAATGTCTCTTCTTGAATAAGAGGAAGAGCTAAAAAAATGTTTCACTTGACCAAACTTGAGTCAAGCTCTGAATGTTTACTAGGCTGATCTGTGCAGCTTCTTATAAAATCCTTCCCAAGAACCATGCTAAGCCAGTTCAGCAAGTTTCCCTCATTGTCCTTGTCTGATAACCTTTTATATCTAATTGGGTTTCTCATTTTCTGCTATTAACTAGGTGGTGTTCAATCATCCTGGCCTGCTTTAGCAAGAATTCTGTTAGAATGGATTAGCAAGAAAACCCCTTAATACTTGATGTTTCAATTTAGTTTTACATCCACTGACCTCCACCAGGATCCTTGCTTATAAATTCCCACTTGTCCATGCTGTATTCAAAATGAGTAAGGGTCTATACTAAGGTATTTTCCTCTATCACAGTAGTTCTGAATGAATATGTTTTTCTTTTTGGCTTTAATTACTTCATAGCTATGGTTTTAATTTAACAGGATTTAGAAAGATTCACCCCAGCCAAAACAGTAACACCCCTCTTTGCCTGTTGATACAGAGGCATGAGGAGTTCAAAGTGGGCAGGTGACAGTCTTAACTTCCAGTTGAATTTCTTGTCTCCTGGTGGAAGAATTCCTGCATCTGGAACCAAGACATCTAGGTCAGCAGAGCATAATAATGAGGAAACAGGCAGCAAAAATATTGGTAGTGGATCACTGGGGATTATATTGAGTGGTGCCCCTCTCATTTCCACCCCTTGATTCCTGGCCCTATGGATCAAGGCAATCAGAGAAACAGCCTCATATATTGGATGTTAATTAAAAGCATATAGAGCTTCCTGGGGAATCTTGCATCTACCCTACAAAATATTGCCACGTAGTTGGCACTATTACTGCATCTTCAAAAGGTCCTTGCACCATTTTATCAAGCCAGCTGCTTCAAGATGGTGAGGAAATATTGTGAAATCAATGAAATCCATGAGAATGGGCCCATAGTCACACCTGTTTTGCTGTGAAGTGAGGTTCTTAACCCCAAGCAACACCGTGTGGAATACTATGTCAGTAGATAAGCCATTCTGTAACTCCACAGATGGTAGTTTCAGCAGAATTGTTGCAATAAGGCAAATACATATATGGAGAATGTGTGCATTCCAGTTAGGGAAAAATATTGCCCTTTGCATTATGGAAGTGGAGTGGTCCAATGTAATCAACCTACCACCAGGTAGCTGGATGAACATCCTGGGAAATGGTGTCATATAAAGAACATAGTTTTGCTTTCTGCTAACGGTGTATTGGGCACTCACCCTGGGTGAGTAGAAGTCCATGTTTCTGAACACTTGCATAATCTTTCATCCTGCCATAATAGCAACCTGTTTATGAGCCTTGGAAAATGACAGGGGTTGCTGGGCAAAGAGGCTGACTGATATCCATAAAACATATATCCACTTGATTGTTTTTTATATAAATTTATTATTTATTTATTTATTTATATTTATTGGCTGTGTTTGGTCTTCATTGCTGCACATGGGCTTTCTCTAGTTGTGGCGAGTGGGAGCTCCTCTTCATTGCAGTGCTTGGGCTTCTCATTATGGTGGCTTTTCTTGTTGCAGAGCATGGGCTCTAGGTATGTGGGCTTCAATAGTTGTGGCACCCGGGCTCAGTAGTTGTGGCTCATGGGCTCTAGAATACAAGCTCAGTAGTTGTGGCACATGGGCTTACCTGCTCTGTGCAATGTGGGATCTTTCTGGACCAGGGATTGAACCCATGTCCCCTGCATTGGCAGGTGGATTCTTAACCACTGCACCACCACGGAAGTCATATCCACTTGGTTTTGAAATCTTTCTCTGCTGAGGTCACCCACTAGTGAACATTCAAATGGAACACAAATATATTTATGATTTTTTTCACCCAATGAGGGAGGTATGTCCACATGATTCCTCCTCAGATATTATTATCTCCAATTTTTCAATCATGTTCCTTTCAATTCCCTGTCAAGCCTGACCATTGGCCACAGGCTGTGAATCAGTATATAATTCCACGTCTGGCCATTTCTCCTTACAAGCAATGTGAACAACTATATGCACCATACAAATTTCTGCCCTCTGGGAGTATTTCCCTTTACCACTATCCCTCACGGAACTTCTAGAGAAGAGATGTAGTACCACAGCTGTCCATTGATGGGTAGTACCTGCATATCATGCAAAATTATCTGTACATCAGACCCACAATTTTTCCCTCTGTCAAGCAATCTTAAGGAACATCATATGATGCCATAGTTGTGGGCTGAGAATGAGAAAGCAGAGTGGCAGGAGCAGGGGCAATGAATATTTAGGCCACTTCTTCACATAACTTACTTGTGACCTCAGGTCCTATATAGGCCCAATTATATGTTTACTACTTTAACTTCATGATCTATTATTACTGTGAACTCCCATATTTATGGTTCAGTTGGTCAGATAACATTCAGTCAATGATGGGCAGTTCAGGACACATGATATTTTGGTAGCCCATGGTCAAGCATTAAGTGTCTGCTAAGGCCTACCGGGAGGCCAAGACTTGTTCTCAAAAGGAGAGTAGTTATCTGTGAAAGATAGTAGAGCCTATTTCAGTAGCCCAAATACCTTCCCTGTGAAACAGCATCCCTTTCTGTCAATGAAATTCAGAAACAATTGGGTCTGCTGGACTATATGGCCCAAGTGGCAGAGCAGCTTGACAATATCCTTGACCTGTTTCAGAGTCTTCTCTTGTTTTTTTGCCTCAAGCAAAACTAGAAGCTTTTCAGGTTACTCAGTAAATAAGCCAGCATAATACACCCAAATGAGGAAAATATTGCCTCAAATACAGAGGCCCACAGGTGTTATGCCTCTTTCGGGTGTAGGAGAGGCCAGATGAAACACCTTATTCTTTACCTTGCAATTGATAAGTGGACATGCCCCCAAACCTTGGACTCCTAGAAATTTCTCTACGGTAGAAGACCCCTGAATTTTAGTTGGATTTATTTCCCACCTGCACATAAAAAAGTCTTACAAATAAGTCTAGAGTAGTTACAGTTCCTAATCGTTAAGTCCATTCACCATAATGTCATCAACGTAATTGATTAATATAATATCTTGTGACAGGGAAAGGTGATTAAGATACCTGCAAATTAAATGTAAAATAGGGTTAGGACTTGATATACCTCTGAGGAAGGACAGTGGAGATATATTGCGGGCTTGCCACCTAAAAAAAATGACTGCTTCTAGTGGGCTTTATGGACAGTTGTGGAGAGAAAGGCATGTACCAGATAAATAGCTGCTTATGTACCAACAGGGGATATGTGAATTTGCTCACAATGAAACCACATCTGGAACAGCTGCTGCAGTTTATGCTAAAGAGCAATTCCAGAAACCCCAGAACCAATTCAGAAAAGTTATATTTAAAATTATCTTCCCTAGAACCACTATCCATTTCAAAATCTATATTAGTACTGTTTTTTCAGAAAAAAACAGAACTTATAGGATATAAATAGGTGGAAGGATAGATATGCAGTTAGATATGAGGAAATTTATCATAGGAATTGGCTCTAGTTATGGAGGATGGAAATCCCACAATATGCTATCTGTAGATAGCATATTGCTATCTGTAGAACCAGGAAAGCCAGTGGTTTAATTCAGTCTGAGACCAAAGGCCTGAGAACCAGGCTAACCTAAGGGTAACTACTAGTCCCATGCCAAAGGCCTGAGAACAAAGGGGCCCTTGATATAAGTCCCAGAGTCCAAAAGTCCAAAAGCAAGGAAGTCTGATATCTAAACCCAGGAAAATATGAAAGCCCCAGCTCTAGGAGAGGAGAAAAATTTTGCCCTTCTTTGCCATTTTTTAATATTGTGGCCATTTATTTCAGATGTATGAGGCTCTCTCACATTGGTGAGAGTGGATCTCTTTACTCAGTCTACTGAATTAAAAGTTAATCCATTCTGATACACCCTCAGAGATACAATCAGAAATAATGTTTTATCAACAATCTGTAATTCCCTTAGTTCAGTCAAATTGACACATTAAATTAATCATCACAAGTCCACCCTTTGTCACCTTGACAATTACACACTTTACCTGCAAACATAAACATCTTCAACTAAAGACAATAATGAGCCATGATTCTGCTTGAAACATGAAAGAAGTATGCTGTATGTTATGAAAAAAAGAGTAACCTCTTCCCCGGAAGAGGGGTTAAGTCCTTAAGTGATGTTTACACTTCTCATGGATATCCTGTGAAAATTAGTATGATGTAAAAATAACAATACTTAAATAATATATAAAGTCAATACTTCTCATGTTACATAAGGAAATGAAAGAGGATAAGAAACAAAGACATTTTCTTAGTATCAATATATACACACAAACATACTCATAACAAAATAAGTAGCAAATACTGATAACAATTACAGTCCTCCTTTCTGTAACTGATCTGAAGTGTTAGTACCTCTTCTACAACCCTAATGTATTCTCATTGCATCAGCAAGCACCTCAGCTGCTTGTGATTCTTTCCCTGGTGGGGTGACCAAAACCTATGTTCTGATAAGTGTCTTGACTATTGCTTGTCCTGCTTTGATTTGGTTGTTCTAATTTTTCATTGACTATAATCACATGGCATGGTAATACTAAGAGACACCATAAGGGATATTCTGTGTTTCAGACACATGCTCTTTCTTATCTCCATTGTAGAGTAATTACCCAGTCTCCCTTTGGTAGTGACAAAGATCCATTGCTTCATCAAACTTTAGTCAAGTTCCTGAAAGTTCTCCTAAGATTATCTGTATACTTCTTCATAAAATTTTTAGCATGAACCCTGTTAAATCAGCATAGCAAGGCCCTCTTTTCCTCCAAGTCTGCTAACCCTTGATATCTAATAAAGATTCTCATTCTACACTATCCACAGGTGATATATGATCAACCTGCCCCAGCTTCAGCAAGAACCCTAAGTCAGTTGAGCCAAAATTCCCTTTAAACTTGGTGTTTCCTCTTAGTAATTTTCTACCTGCTGTACCCCAACAGACTCGCTGGCTGTAAATTCCCATTCGCCCAAGCCATTTCCCTTATTTTAACAGTCCTGAATAAAATCTGCTTTTCCCCTCTAAAATTCTGGGTTCTCTTTAACAGTTATAATGCTACAACTGGACAGATGAGATTCACCATTGCACCCCTGGACCACTCACCAAGATTTAAAGTAGGCCTTTGAACTCTGTCTTCACTCCTGACTGATCAGGAATACTTTGGTGAATACAGCTCCTAAACCATTGGCACAAATTTTCCTTGAAGCTGATAGAAATAAATTTTTCTTCATAAGATATTTTTACTGTCTTAATATTGATATGTTGTTGCATTTTCTAGTTTATTAAAGTGAGAACTTTTTTTCTGAACATCTTCATTGGAGTATAATTGCTTTACAATAGTGTGTTAGATTCTGCTTTTTAACAAAGTGAATCAGTATACATATGTCCCCACATCTCTTCTTCTTGCATCTCCCTCCCTCCCACTCTCCCTTTCCCACCCCTCCAGATGGTCACAAAGGACCGAGCTGATCTCCCTGTGCTATGTTGCTCCTTCCCAATAACTATCTATTTTATGTTTGGTAGTGTATATATGTCCATGCCACTCTCTCACTTTGTCCCAGCTTACACTTACCCCTCCCTGTGTACTCAGGTCCATTCTCTACCAGGTCTGTGTCTTTGTTCCCATCTTGCCCCTAGGTTCTTCAAAATCATTTTCTTTTTTATTAGATTCCATATACATGTGTTAGCATACGGTATTTGTTTTTCTCTTTCTGACTTACTTCACTATGTATGGCAGACTCTAAGTCCATCCACCTCACTACAAATAACTCAATTTCATTTCTTTTCATGGCTGAGTAATATTCCATTGTGTATATGTGCCACATCTTCTTTATCAATTCATCAGTTGATGGACACTTAGGTTGCTTCCACATACTGGCTACCGTAAATAGAGCTGCAATGAACATTTGGGTACATGACTCTTTTTGAATTATGTTTTTCTCAGGGTATATGCCCAGTAGTGGGATTGCTGGGTTGTATGGTAGTTCTATTTTTAGTTTTTTAAGGAAACTCCATACTGTTCACCATAGTAGCTGTATCAATTTACATTCCCACCAACAGAGCAAGAGTGTTCCCTTTTCTGCACACCCTCTCCAGGATTTATTGTTTGTAGATTTTTCTATGATGGTCATTCTGACTGGTGTGACATCATATCTCATTGTAGTTTTGATTTTCATTTCTCTAATGATTAATGATGTTGAGCATTCTTTCATGTGTTTGTTGTCAATCTGTATATCTTCTTTGGAGAAATGTCTATTTAGGTTTTCTGGCCATTTTTGGATTCGGTTGTTTGTTTTTTTGATACTGAGCTGCTTGTAAATTTTGGAGATTAATCCTTTGTCAGTTGCTTCATTTGCGAATATTTTCTCCCATTGTGAGGGTTGTCTTTTCGTCTTGATATGGTTTCTTTTACTGTGCAAAAGCTTTTAAGTTTCATTAGGTCCAATTTGTTTATTTTAGTTTTTATTTCCATTTCTCTAGGAGGTGGGTCAAAAAGGATCTTGCTGTGATTTATGTCATAGAGTGTTCTGCCTATGTTTTCCTCTCAGAGTTTTATAGTGTTTGGCCTTACATTTAAGTCTTTAATCCATTTTGAGTTTATTTTTGTGTGCAGTGTTAGGAAGTGTTCAAATTTCATTCTTTTATATGTAGCTTTCCACTTTTCCCAGCACCACTTATTGAAGAGGCTGTCTTTTCTCCACTGTATATTTTGGCCTCCTTTATCAAAGATAAGGTGACCATATTGCATGGGTTTATCTCTGGGCTTTCTATCCTGTTCCACTGATCTATATTTCTGTTTCTGTGCCAGTACCATACTGTCTTTTTTTTTTTTTAACATCTTTATTGGAGTATAATTGCTTTACAATGGTGTGTTAGTTTCTGCTTCACAACAAAATGAACCAGTTATATATATACATATGTTCCCATATCTCTTCCCGCTTGCGTCTTCCTCCCTCCCACCCTCCCTATCCCAGGCGGTCACAAAGCACCGAGCTGATTTCCCTGTGCTATGCGGCTGCTTCCCACTAGCTACCTACCTTACATTTGGTAGTGTACATATGTCCATGCCTCTCTCTCGCTTTGTCACAGCTTACCCTTCCCTCTCCCCATATCCTCAAGTCCATTCTCTAGTAAGTGTGTATCTTTATTCCTGTTTTACACTTAGGTTCTTCATGACATTTTTATTCTTAAATTCCATATATATGTGTTAGCATACGGTATTTGTCTCTCTCTTTCTGACTTACTTCACTCTGTATGACAGACTCTAGGTCTATCCACCTCATTACAAATAGCTCAATTTCATTTCTTTTTATGGCTGAGTAATATTCCATTGTATATATGTGCCACATCTTCTTCATCCATTCATCCGATGATGGACACTTAGGTTGTTTCCATCTCTGGGCTATTGTAAATAGAGCTGCAATGAACAGTTTGGTACATGACTCTTTTTGAATTATGGTTTTCTCAGGGTATATGCCCAGTACTGGCATTGCTGGGTCCTATGGCAGTTCTATTTGTAGTTTTTTAAGGAACCTCCATACTGTTCTCCACAGTGGCTGTATCAATTTACATTCCCACCAACAGTGTAAGAGGGTTCCCTTTTCTCCACACCCTCTCCAGCATTTATTGTTTCTAGAGATTTTAATGATGGCCATTCTGACTGGTGTGAGATGATATCTCATTGTAGTTTTAATTTGCATTTCTCTAATGATTAGAGAAATGATTAAATCACTAAGAGAAATGATTAAATCACTAGAGATTAAATGATTAAATTAAATTTAATTAAATGATTAAATCACTAGAGAAATGATTAATCATTAGTGATTAATCATCACTAATGATTAGTGATGTTGAGCATTCTTTCATGTGTTTGTTGGCACTCTGTATATCTTCCTTGGAGAAGTGTCTATTTAGGTCTTCTGCCCACTTTTGGATTGGATTGTTTGTTTTTTTGTTATTAAGCTGCATGAGCTGCTTATAAATTTTGGAGATTAATCCTTTCTCAGTTGCTTCATTTGCAAATATTTTCTCCCATGCTGAGGGTTGTCTTTTGGTCTTGTTTAGGGTTTCCTTTGCTGTGCAAAAGCTTTTCAGTTTCATTAGGTCCCATTTGTATATTTTTGTTTTTATTTCCGTTTCTCTAGGAGGTGAGTCACAAAGGACCTTGCTGTGATTTACATAACAGAGTGTCCTGCCTATGTTTTCCTCTAAGAGTTTGATAGTTTCTGGCCTTACATTTAGGTCTTTAATCCATTTTGAGCTTATTTTTGTGTATGGTGTTAGGGAGTGATCTAATCTCATACTTTTACATGTAGCTGTCCAGTTTTCCCAGCACCACTTATTGAAGAAGCTGTCCTTTCTCCACTGTACATTCCTGCCTCCTTTATCAAAATTAAGGTGACCATATGTGCATGGGTTTATCTCTGGGCTTTCTATCCTGTTCCATTGATCTATCTTTCTGTTTTTGTGCCACTACCATACTGTCTTGATTACTGTACTTTTGTAGTATAGTCTGATGTCAGGGAGCGTGATTCCTCCAGCTCCGTTTTTCATTCTCAAGATTGCTTTGGCTGTTCGGGGTCTTTTGTGTTTCCATACAAATTGTGAAATTTTTTATTCTACTTCTGTGAAAAATGCCAGTGGTAGTTTGATAGGGATTTCATTGAATCTGTAGATTGCTTTGGGTAGTAGAGTCATTTTCACAATGTTGATTCTTCCAATCCAAGAACATGGTTTAACTCTCCATCTATTTGTATCATCTTTAATTTCTTTCATCAGTGTCTTATAATTTTCTGCATACAGGTCTTCTGTCTCCTTAGGTAGGTTTATTACTAGATATTTTATTCGTTGTGTTGCAGTGGTAAATGGGAGTGTTTTCTTGATTTCACTTTCAGATTTTTCATCATTAGTGTATAGGAATGCCAGAGATTTCTGTGCATTACTTTTGTATCCTGCTACTTTACCAAATTCATTGATTAGCTCTAGTAGTTTTCTGGTAGCATCTTTAGGATTCTCTATGTATAGTATCATGTCATCTGCAAAAAATGACAGCTTTACTTCTTCTTTTCTCATTTGGATTCCTTTTATTTCCTTTTCTTCTCTGATTGCTGTGGCTAAAACTTCCAAAACTGTGTTGAATAAGAGTGGTGAGAGTGGGCAACCTTGTCTCGTTCCTGATCTTAGTGGAAATGCTTTCAGTTTCTCACCATTGAGGACAATGTCAGCTGTGGGTTTGCCATATATAGCCTTTATTATGTTGAGGAAATTTACCTCTATGCCTACTTTCTGCAGGGTTTTTATCATAAATCGGTGTTGAGTTTTGTCAAAAGCTTTCTCTGCATCTATTGAGATGATCATATGGTTTTTCTCCTTCAATTTGTTAATATGGTGTATCACATTGACTGATTTGCATATATCGAAGAATCCTTGCATTCCTGGAATAAACCCCACTTGATCATGGTGTATGATCCCTTTAATGTGCTGGTGGATGGATTCTGTTTGCTAGTATTTTGTTGAGGATTTTTGCATCTATGTTCCTCAGTGATATTGGCCTGTAGTTTTCTTTCTTTGTGACATCCTTGTCTAGTTTTGGTATCATGGTGATGGTGGCCTCATAGAATGAGTTGAGGAGTGTTCCTCCCTCTGTTATATTTTGGAAGAGTTTGAGAAGGATAGGTGTTAACTCTTCTCTAAATGTTTGATAGAATTTGCCTGTGAAGCCATCTGGTCCTGGGCTTTTGTTTGTTGGACGATTTTTAATCACAATTTCAATTTCAGTGCTTGTGATTCGTCTGTTCATATTTTCTATTTCTTCCTGATTCAGTCTTGGCAGGTTGTGCCTTTCTAAGAATTTGTCCATTTCGTCCAGGTTGTCCATTTTTTTGGCATAGAGTTGCTTGTAGTAATCTCTCATGATCTTTTGTATTTCTGCAGTGTCAGTTGTTACTTCTCCTTTTTCATTTCTAATTCTATTGATTTCAGTCTTCTCCTTTTTTTTCTTGATGAGTCTGGCTAATGGTTTATCAATTTTGTTTATCTTCTCAAAGAACGAGCATTTAGTTTTATTGATCTTTTCTATCATTTCCTTCATTTCTTTTTCATTTATTTCTGATCTGATTTTTATGATTTCTTTCCTACTGCTAACTTTGGGGTTTTTTTGTTCTTTTTTCTCTAATTGCTTTAGGTGCAAGGTTAGGTTGTTTATTCGAGATGTTTCCTGTTTCTTAAGGTAGGATTGTATTGCTATCAACTTCCCTCTTAGAACTGCTTTTGCTGCATCCCATAGATTTTGGGTCATCGTGTCTCCATTGTCATTTGTTTCTAGGTGTTTTTTTTATTTCCTCTTTGATTTCTTCATTTATCACTTCGTTATTAAGTAGTGTATTGTTTAGCCTCCATATGTTTGTATTTTTTACAGATCTTTTCCTGTAATTGATATCTAGTCTCATAGAGTTGTTGTCAGAAAAGATACTTGATACAATTTCAATTTTCTTAAATTTACCAAGGCTTGATTTGTGACCCAAGATATGATCTATCCTGGAGAATGTTCCATGAGCACTAGAGAAAAATGTGTATTCTGTTTTTTTTGAATGGAATGTCCTATAAATATGAATTAAGTCCATCTTGTTTAATGTATCATTTAAAGCTTGCGTTTCCTTATTTATTTTCATTTTGGACGATCTGTTCATTGGTGAAAGTGAGGTGTTAAGGTCCCCTACTATGAATGTGTTACTGTCGATTTCCCCTTTTATGGTTGTTAGTATTTGCCTTATGTATTGAGGTGCTCCTATGTTGGGTGCATAAATATTTACTACTGTTATATCTTCTTCTTGGTTCGATCCCTTGATCCTTATGTAGTGTCCTACTTTGTCTCTTCTAATAGTCTTTATTTTAAAGTCTATTTTGTCTGATATGAAAATTGCTACTCCAGCTTTCTTTTGGTTTCCATTTGCATGTAATATCTTTTTCCATCCTCTTACTTGCAGTCTGTATGTGTCTTTAGGTCTAAAGTAGGTCTCTTGTAGACAGCAAATATATGTGTCTTGTTTTTGTATCTGTTCAGCCAATCTGTGTCTTTTGGTGGGAGCATTTAGTCCATTTACATTTAAGGTATTTATCGATATATATGTTCCTATTCCCATTTTCTAAATTGTTTTGTGTTCGTTATTGTAGGTCTTTTCCTTCTCTTGTGTTTCTTGCCTAGAGAAGTTCCTTTAGCAGTTGTTGCAGAGCTGGTTTGGTGGTGCTGAACTCTCTCAGCTTTTGCTTGTCTGTAAAGCTTTTAATTTCTCCATCAAATCTGAATGAGATCCTTGCTGGGTAGAGTAATCTTGGTTGCAGGTTTTTCTCCTTCATCACTTTCAATATGTCCTGCCACTCCCTTCTGGCTTGCAGAGTTCCTGCTGAAAAAGATCAGTTGTTAACCTTATGGGGATTCCCTCTGTGTTATTTGTTGTTTTTCCCTTGCTGCTTTTAATATGTTTTCTTTGTATTTAATTTTTGACAGTTTGAATAATATGTGTCTTGGCGTATTTCTCCTTGGATTTATCCTGTATGGGACTCTCTGTGCTTCCTGGACTTGGTTAACTATTTCCTTTCCCATATTAGGGAAGTTTTCAACTATAATCTCTTCAAATATTTTCTCAGTCCCTTTCTTTTTCTCTTCTTCTTCTGGAACCCCTATAATTCAAATGTTGCTGCATTTAATGTTGTCCCAGAGGTCTCTGAGACTGTCCTCAGTTCTTTTCATTCTTTTTTCTTTAATCTTCTCTGCAGTAGTTACTTCCACTATTTTATCTTCCAGGTCACTTTTCCCATCTTCTGCCTCAGTTATTCTGTTATTGATCCCATCTAGAGTATTTTTCATTTCATTTATTGTGTTGTTCATCATTGTTTGTTTCATCTTTAGTGCTTCTAGGTCCTTGTTAAATGTTTCTTGCATTTTGTCTATTCTATTTCCAAGAGTTGGATCATCTTTACTATCATTATTCTGAATGCTTTTTCAGGTAGACTGCTTATTTATTCTTTATTTGTTAGGTCTGGTGGGTTTTTATCTTGCTCCTTCATCTCATGTGTGTCTTTCTGTCTTCTCATTTTGCTTATCTTACTGTGTTTGGGACCTCCTTTTTTTAGGCTGCAGGTTTGTAGTTCTTGTTGTTTTTGGTGTCTGTCCCCAGTGGCTAAGGTTGGTTCAGTGGGTTGTGTAGGCTTCCTGGTGGAAGGGACTATTGCCTGTGTTCTGGTGGATGAGGCTGGATCTTGTCTTTCTGGTGGGCATGTCCACGTCTGGTGGTGTGTTTTGGGGTGTCTGTCAACTTATTATGGTTTTGGGCAGCCTCTCTACTAATGGATGGGTTTGCGTTCATATCTTGCTAGTTGTTTGGCATAGGATGTCCAGCACTGTAGCTTGCTGGTTGTTGAGTGAAGCTGGGTGCTGGTTTTGAGATTGAGATCTCTGGGAGATTTTTGCCATTTGATATTATGTGCAGCTGGGAGATCTCTTGTGGACCAGTGTTCTGAAGTTGGCTCTCCCACCTCAGAGGCGCAGCAACTAATTTCTGGCTGCAGCACCAAGAGACTTTCATCCACACGGCTCAGAAGAAAAGGGAGAAAAAGTAGAAAGAAAGAATTAGTAAAAGTAGAAAGAAAGAAAGAAAAAAGAAAGGATGGAGGGAGGGAGGGAGGGAGGAAGGAAGGAAGGAGGGATGGAAAGAAAAAAAGAAAGAAAGTCGATAGAGTAAAATAAAATAAAGTAAGATAAAATATAATAAAGTTATTAAAATAAAAAAAATAATTATTAAGAGGATAGAAACCAAAAAACAAAAAAATGGATGGATAGAACCCTGGAACAAATGGTGGAAACAAAGCTATAGAGACAAAATCTCTCACAGAAGCATACACATGCACATGCACAAAAAGAGGAAAAGAGGAAAAAATCATAAATCTTGCTCTCAATGTCCACCTCCTCAATTTGGGATGTTTTGCTGTCTAAAGGAGGGAGGGAAGGAAAGAAAGAATGAAGATAAAGTAAAATAAAATAAAGTTATTAAAATAAGAAGTAATTATTAAGAAAAAAGTTAAAAAAAAATAAAAACGGATGGATAAAACCCTCAGACAAATGGTGGAAGCAAAGCTATACAGACAAAATCTCACACAGAAGCATACACATACACACTCACAAAAAAAGGAAAAGGGGAAAAAATAATAAATCTTGCTTTCAAAGTCCACCTCCTTAATTGGGGATGATTTGTTGTCTATTCATGTATTCCACAGATGCAGGTACATCAAGTTGATTGTGGAGCTTTAATCTGCTGCTTCTGAGGCTGCTAGGAGAGATTTTCCTTTCTCTTCTTTTTTCTCACAGCTCCCAGGGGCTCAGCTTTGGATTTGGCCCCACCTGTGTGTGTAGGTCACCAGGGGTCGTCTGTTCTTTGCTCAGACAGGATGGGGTTAAAGGAGCCGCTGATTTGGAGGCTCTGGCTCACTCAGGCCGGGGGTAGGGAGGGTCACGGAGTGCAGGGTGAGCCTGCGGCGGCAGAGGCCAGTGTGACATTGCACCAGCCTGAGGTGCGCCATGCATTCTCCCGGGGGAGTTGTCCCTGGATCATGGGACCCTGGCAGTGGCGGGCTGCACTGTCTCCCTGGAAGGGGGGTGTGGATAGTGACCTGTGCTCTCACACAGGCTTCTTGGTGGCAGCAGCAGCAGCCTTAGCGTCTCATGTCTGTCTCTGGGGTCCGTGCTTTTAGCCGCGGCTCGTGCCCGTCTCTGGAGCTCCTTTAATCAGCACTCTGAATCCCCCTCCTCGCGCACCACGAAACAAAGAGGGAAGAAAAAGTCTCTTGCCTCTTCGGCAGGTCCAGACTTTTCCCCGGACTCCCTCCCCACCAGCCGTGGTGCACTAACCCCCTTCAGGCTGTGTTCACGCTGCCAACCCCAGTCCTCTCCCGGCACTCCGAGTGAAGCCCGAGCCTCAGCTCCCAGCCCCGCCCGCTGCGGCTGGTGAGCAGACAAGCCTCTCGGGCTGGTGAGTGCCGGTCGGCACCGATCCTCTGTACGGGAATCTCTCCGCTTTGCCCTCCAAACCCCTGTTGCTGTGCTTTCCTCTGCGGCTCTGTAGCTATCCCCCTCCGCCACCCGCAGTCTCCGTCCACAAAGGGGCTTCCTAGTGTGTGGACACTTTTCCTCCTTCACACCTCCCTCCCACTGGTGCAGGTCCCAACCCTATCCTTTTACCTCTGTTTATTCTTTTTTCTTTTGCCCTACCCAGGTACGTGGGTGGTTTCTTGCCTTTTGGGAGGTCTGAGGTTTTCTGTCAGCGTTCAGTAGGTGTTCTGTAGGAGTTGTTCCACATGTAGATGTATTTCTGGTGTAACTGTGGGGAGGAAGGTGATCTCCACGTCTTAATCTTCCACCATCTTCCCAGAAGTCCTCCCATACTGTCTTGATTACTGTAGCTTTGTAGTATAGTCTGAAGTCAGGGAGCCTGATTCCTCCAGCTCCATTTTTCATTCTCAAGATTGCTTTGGCTATTTGGTATCTTTTGTGTTTCCATACAAATTGGGATTTTTTTTTTTGTTCTAGTTCTGTGAAAAATGCTAGTGGTAGTTTGATAGGGATTTCATTGAATCTGTAGATAGCTTTAGATAGTATAGTCATTTTCACAATGTTGATTCATCCAATCCAGGAACATGGTATATTTCTCCATCTATTTGTATCATCCTTAATTTATTTCATCAGTGTCTTATAATTTTCTACATACAGGTCTTTTATCTCTTTAGGTAGGTTTATTCCTAGATATTTTATTCTTTTTGTTGCAATGGGAAATGGGAGTGTTTTCTTAATTTTATTTTCAGATTTTCATCATTAGTGTATAGGAATGCAAGAGATTTCTGTGCATTAATTTTGTATCCTGCTACTTTACCAAATTAATTGAGTAGTGCTAGTAGTTTTCTGGTAGCATCTTTAGGATCTTTATGTATAGAATCATGTCATCTGCAAACAGTGACAGCTTTACTCCTTTTTTCCAATTGGGATTCTTTTCATTTCTTTTTCTTCTCTGATTGCTGTGGCTAAAACTTCCAAAACTATGTTGAATAATAGTGGTGAGAGTGGACAAACTTGTCTTGTTCCTGATCTTAGTGGAAATAGTTTCAGTTTTTCACCATTGAGGATGATGTTGGCTGTGGGTTTGTCATATATGGCCTTTATTATGTTGCGGTAAGTTCCCTCTATGCCTACTTTCTGCAGGGTTTTTATCATAAACAGGTCTTGAATTTTTTTTGAAAGCTTTCTCTGCATCTGTTGAGATGAATATATGTTTCTTCAATTTGTTAATATGGTGTATCACCTTGGTTGATTTGCATATGTTAAAGAACCCTTGCATTCCTGGGATAAACCCCACTTGATCATGGTGTATGTTCCTTTTAATGTGCTGTTGGATTCTGTTTGCTAGTATTATCTTGAGGATTTTTTCATCTGTGTTCATCAGCAATACTGGCCTGTAGTTTTCTTTCTTTGTGACATCTTTGTCTGGTTTTCATATCAGGGTGATGGTGGCCTCGTAGAATGAGTTTGGGAGTGTTCTTCCCTCTGCTATATTTTGGAATAGTTTGAGAAGGATAGGTGTGAGCTCTTCTCTAAATGTTTGATAGAATTCGGCAGTAAAGCCATCTGGTCCTGGGCTTTTGTTTGTTGGAAGATTTTTAATCACAGTTTCAATTTCAGTGCTTGTGATTAGTCTGTTCATATTTTCTATTTCTTCCTCCTTCAGTCTCAGAAGGTTGTGCTTTTCAAAGGTATTGTCCATTTCTTCCAAATTGTCTGTTTTATTGGCATATAATTGCTTGTAGTAATCTCTCATGATCCTTTGTATTTCTGTAGTGTCAGTTCTTACTTCTCCTTTTTCATTTCTAATTCTGTTGATTTGAGTCTTCTCCCTTTTTTTCTTGATGGCTCTGGCTAATGGTCTATCAATTTTGTTTATCTTCTCAAAGAACCAGCTTTTAGTTTTATTGATATTTGTTATCATTTCCTTCATTTCTTTTTCATTTATTTCTGATCTGATCTTCATGATTTCTTTCATTCTGCCTACATTTGGGTTTTTTTTGTTGTTGTTGCTGTTCTTTCTCTAATAGCTTTAGGTGTAAGGTTAGATTGTTTATTTGAGATGTTTCTTGTTTCTTAAGGTAGAATTGCATTGCTATAAACTACCCTCTTAGAACTGCTTTTGCTCCATCCCATAGGTTGTGGGTCATTGTGTTTTCACTGTCATTTGTTTCTAGGTATTTTTTAATTTTGTCTTTGATTTCTTCAGTGATCTCTTGGTTATTTCATAGTGTATTGTTTAGCCTCCATGTGTTTGTATTTTTTACAGAATTCTTCCTGTAATTGATATCTAATCTCATAGCGTTGTGGTCAGAAAAAATACTTGATATGATTTCAATTTTCTTAAACTTAACAGGGCTTGATTTGTGACCCAAGATATGATCTATCCTGGAGAATGCTCCATGAGCTCTTGAGAAGAATGTGTATTTTGTTATTTTTGGATGGACTGTCATAGAAATATCAATTAAGTCCATATTGTTTAATGTATCTCTTAAAGGTTGTGTTTCCTCATTTATTCTCATTTTGGATAGTCTGTCCATTGGTGAAAGTGAGGAGTTAAAGTCCCCTACTATGATTGTGTTATTGTCGATTTCCCCTTTTATGGCTGTTAGTAGATGCCTTATGTATTGTGGTGCTCCTATGTTGGGTGCATGATTATTGACAATTGTTATATTTTCTTCTTGGATTGATCCCTTGATCATTATTTAATGTTCTTCTTTTTCTCTTGTAATAGTCTTTGTTTAAAGTCTATTTTGTCTGATATGAGAATTGCTACTCCAGCTTTCTTGTGATTTCCATTTGCATGGAATATCTTTTTCCATCCCTTCTCTTTCAGTCTGTATGTGTCCCTAAGTCTGAGGTGGGTCTCTTGTAGACATTATATATATGGGTCGTGTTTTTGTTTCCACTCAGCCAGTCCATGTTTTTTGGTTGGAGCATTTAATCCATTTACATTTAAGGTAATTATTGATATGTATGTTCCCATTACCATTCTCTTATTTGTTTTGGGTTTGTTATTGTAGGTGTTTTCCTTCTCTTGTGTTTCCTGCCTACAGAAGTTCCTTTAGCATTTGTTGTAAAGCTTGTTTGGTGGTGCTGAATTCTCTTAGCTTTTTCTTGCCTGTAAAGGTTTTAATTTATCTGTCAAATCTGAATGAGATCCTTGCTGGGTAGAGTAATCTTGATTGTAGATTTTCCTCCTTCATCACTTTAAATATTTCCTACCACTCCCATCTGGTTTGCAGAGTTTCTGCTGAAATATCAGCTGTTAACCTTATGGGGAGTCACTTCTGTGTTATTTGTTGTTTTTCCCTTGATGCTTTTAATATTTTTTCTTTGTGTTATTTTTTGATACTTTGATTAATATGTGTCTTGGCATGTTTCTGCTTGGATTTATCTTGTATGGGACTCTCTGTGCTTCCTGGACATGATTAACTGTTTCCTTTCCCATTTAGGGAAGTTTTCAACTATATTATTTTCAAATATTTTTCCAGTTCCTTTCTTTTTCTCTTCTTCTTCTGGGACCCCTATCATTCGAATATTGGTGCATTTAATGTTGTCCCAGAAGTCTCTGAGACTGTCCTCTATTCTTTTCATTCTTTTTTCTTTATTCTCCTCTGCAGTAGTTATTTCCAATATTTTACCTTCCAGGTCACTTATCTGTTCTTCTGCCTCACTTATTCTCTTATTGATCCCTTGTAGAGAATTTTTAATTTCATGTATTGTGTTGTTCATCACTGCTTATTTGCTCTTTAGTTCTTCTAGGTCATTGTTAAAACTTTCTTGTTTTATCTCCCTTCTATTTTCAAGATTTTGGATCATCTTTACTAGCATTATTCTGAATTCTTTTTCAGGAAGACTGCCTATTTCCTCTTCATTTGTTAGGTCTGGTGGGTTTTGGCCTTGCTCCTTCTGCTGTGTGTTCCTCTGTCTTCTCATTTGGCTTAACTTACTGTGTTTGGGGTCTCTTTTTACAGGCTGCAGGTTCCTGTTGTTTTTGGTGTCTGTCCCCAGTGGCTAAGTTTGGCTCAGTGCATTGTGTTGGCTTCCTGGTGGAGGGGACTAGTGCCTGTGTTTTGGTGGATGAGGCTGCATCTTGCCTTTGTGGTGGGCAGGTGCACGTCTTGTGGTGTGTTTTGGGGTGTCTGTGGCCTTATTATGATTTTAGGAAGCCTCTGCTAATGGATGGGATTGTGTTCCTCTTTGCTAGTTGTTTGTCATAGGGTGTCCAGCACTGTAGCTTGCTGGATGTTGACTGGAGCTGGGTCTTGGCATTGAGATGGAGATCTCTGGGAGATTTTTGCCATTTGATATTACATGGGGCTGGGAGGTCTCTTGTGGACCAGTGTCCTGAGCTTGGCTCTCCCACCTCTGGGGCAGAGCCCTGCTGCCTGGTTGTAGCACCAAGAGCCTGTCATCCACATGGCTCAGAATAAAAGTGAGAAAAAGAAAGAAAGAAAGAAAGAAAGAAAGAAAGAAGGAAAGAAAGAAAGAAAGAAAGAGAAAGAAAGAGGAAGGTATGTAAAATAAAATCATTAAAATAAAAAATAATTATTAAAAAATTTTAAGTAATAAAATAATTAAAGAAAATTTTAAAATAAGAAAGAAAGAAGAGAGCAACCAAAGCAAGAGACAAATCCACCAATGATAACAAGTGCTAAAAAGTATACTAAAAAATAATAATAATACGGACAGAGAGAACCCTAGGACAAAAAACAAAGCTATACAGACAAAATGACACACAGAAGCATACACATACACACTCACAAAAAGACAAAAAGGGAAAAAATATTATATATATATATATATCATTGCTCCCAAAGTCCACCTCCTCAATTTGGGATGATTAGTTGTCTATTCAGGTATTCCACAGATGCAGGGTATCTCAAGTTGATTGTGGAGTTTTAATTCACTGCTCCTGAGGCTGCTGGAAGATATTTCCCTTTCTCTTCTTTGTTCGCACAGCTCCTGGGGTTCAGCTTTGGATTTGGCCCCGCCTCTGCGTGTACGTCTTCTGAGGGCGTCTGTTCTTTGCTCAGACAAGACAGGGTTAAAGGAGCAGCTGCTTTGGGGGCTCTGGCTCCCTCAGGCCTGGGGGAGGGAGGGGTATGGAGTGCGGGATGAGCCTGCTGCAGCAGAGGCCAGCGTGACATTGCACCAGCCTTGGGCATGCCGTGTGTTCTCCTGGGGAAGTTGTCCCTGGATCACGGGACCCTGGCAGTGGTGGGCTGCACAGGCTCCCAGAAGGGGAGGTGTGGATAGTGACCTGTGCTTGCACACAGGCTTCTTGTTGGCTGCAGCAGCAGCCTTAGCATCTCATTCCCATCTTTGAGGTCCCTGCTGATAGCCATGGCTCACGCCTGTCTCTGGAGCTCCTTTAAGCAGTGCCCTTAATACCCTCTCCCAGCACACCAGGAAACAAAGAGGCAAGAAAAAGTCTCTTGCCTATTCTGCAGCTCCAGACATTTTCCGGAACTCCCTCACAGCTAGCTCTGGCACACTATACTATACCCTTCTGGCTGTATTCACGCCGCCAACCACAGTCCTCTCCCTGGGATCCGACCAAAGCCAGAGTCTCATCACCCAGCCCACACCTGTCCCGGCGATTGAGCAGACAAGCTTCTCGGGCTGGTGAGTTCTGGTTGGCACTGATCCTCTTGTGGGAATCTCTCCGCTTTGCCCTCCACACCCCTGTTGCTGTGCTCTCCTCTGTGGCTCTGTAGCTTCCCCCCTCCACCACCTGCAGTCTTCACCCATGAAGGGGCTGCCTAGTGCGTGTAAACTTTTCCTCCTTCATAGCTCCCTCCCACTGGTGCAGGTCCCATCTCTATTCTTTTGTCTCTTTTTCCTTTTGCCCTACCCAGGTACATGGGGAGTTTCTTGCCTTTTGGGAGGTCTGAGGTCTTCTGCCAGCATTCAGTGAGTGTTCTGTAGGAGTTGTTCCACATGTACATGTATTTCTGATGTATTTGTGGGGAAGAAGGTGATCTCCACATCCTACTCTTCTGCCATCTTGAAGCTCTCCCCACTATTCATAAGAGATTGTGTAAACTCTACAGCTTAGTTATAGTCCCTAACAAACAGAGGAGGGTTAGAGTCTTAGATATTTCTCTAAGAGCTCTGTTAGATCCTAGGCAAGCACAAGCTATGTTAACATCTCAAGTTTCCCTGTTGATAAGTATATAGCGTTGCTAGTTAATTATATGGGAACTTCTCAGTGGACTGAAAATCCCCTTCATGAACCTCTGCTGATTACATGCTTCACCAACTCTGTTTACTTCCTTTCTTATTGACATGATTTCACTAAAGATAATTTGTGACTTCAGTGGCCTCTTTGGTAATCTTATGATCTTTCCAATGACTCCCTCAAAATATTTCCCTTTCAATCATCACCTCTACTTCTTCTCCTTAACTTTAATGCTTTGGATCTTCTCACCAGTTCCCTTAATCCTTTTATGTGATCCCCTTCAAAGTTCTACCTACACCAACACTATGTCCACCAGCCAGGGTGTCCCTTCCCACATCATCCCCTCGGGTCTCACAACCACTTGAACTTTAACACCCCACTTTCACCAATGGACAGATCATCCAAAATGAAAACAAATAAGGAAACACAACCTTTAAGAGATACATTAAACAAGATGGACTTAATTGATATTTATAGGACATTCCAACCAAAAACTACAGAATACACTTTCTTCTCAAGTGCTCATGGAACATTTTCCAGGATAAGTCATATATGGGTCACAAATCAAGGCTTGGTAAATTTACGAAAATTGAAACCCTATCAAGTACCTTTTCCAACCGTAATGCTATGACATGATGTCAATTACAGGAAAAATTCTGTAAAAAATACAAACACATGGTGGCTGAACAGTACAGTACTAAATAACCAAGAGATCACTGAAGAATGCAAAGAGGAAATCAAAAAGTATCTAGAAACAAACGACAATGAAAACAAAATGACCAAAAACCTATGGGATGCAGCAAAAGCAGTTCTAAGAGGGAAGTTTATAGCAATACAATCCTACTTCAAGAAACAAAGAACATCTCAAATAAACAACCTAACCTTAAACCTAAAGCAATTAGAGAAAGAAGAACAAGAAAACCCTAAAGTTGGCAGAAGGAAAGAAATCATAAAAATCAGATCAGAAATAAATGAAAAAGAAATGAAGGAAACAATAGCAAAGATCAATAACTCTAAAAGCTGGTTCTTTGAGAAGATAAACAAAATTGATAACCACTAGCCAGACTCATCCAGAAAACAAGGGAGAAGACTCAAATCAATAGAATTAGAAATGAAAAAGGAGAAGTAACACCTGACACTGCAGAAATGCAAAGGGTAATGAGATGTTACTACAAGCAACTATATGCCAATAAAATGCAGAACCTGGAAGAAATGGACAAATTCTTAGAAAGGCACAACCTGCCAAGGCTGAACCGGGAAGAAATAGAAAATATGAACAGACCAATCACAAGCACTGAAATTGAAATTGTGATTAAAAATCTTGCAACAAACAAAACCCCAGGACCAGATGGCTTCAGCAAATTCTATCAAACATTTAGAGAAGAGCTAACACCTATCCTTCTCAAACTCTTCCAAAATATAGCAGAGGGAGGAACACTCCCAAACTCATTCTACGAGGCCACCATCACCCTGATACCAAAACTAGACACAGATGTCACAAAGAAAGAAAACTACAGGCCAATATCACTGAGGAACATAGATGCAAAAATCCTTAACATAATACTAGCAAACAGAATCCACCAGCACGTTAAAGGGATCATACACCATGATCAAGTGGGGTTTATCCCAGGAATGCAAAGATTCTTCAATGTACGCAAATCAATCAATGTGATACAGCATATTAACAAATTGAAGGAGAAAAACCATATGATCACCTCAACAGATTCAGAAAAATCTTCTGACAAAATCCAACAGCTATTTATGCCAAAAAACCCTCCAGAAAATAGGCATAGAGGGAACTTACCTCAACGTAATAAAGGCCATATATGACAAACCCACAGCCAACATCATTCTCAATGGTGAAAAACTGAAACCTTTTCCAGTAAGATCAGGAACAAGACAAGGTTGCCCACTCTCACCACTATTATTCAACATAGGTTTGGAAGTTTCAGTCACAGCAACCAGAGAGGAAAAATAAATATAAGGAATCCAAACCAAAAATAAGAAGTAAAGCTGTCACTGTTTGCAGATGACATGATACTAAACATAGAGAATCCTAAAGTTGCTATCAGAAAACTACTAGAGTTAATGAATGAATTTGGTAAAGTAGCAGGATACAAAAGTAATGCACAGAAAGCTCTTGCATTCCTATACACTAGTGATGAAAAATAGGAAAGGGAAATTAAGGAAACACTCCCATTTATCATTGCAACAAAAAGAATAAAATACCTAGGGATAAGCCTACCTAAGGAGACAAAAGACCTGCATGCCAAAAACTATAATATGCTGATGAAACAAATTAAAGATGATACAAAGAGATGGAGAGATATATACCATGTTCTTGGATTGGAAGAATCAACATTGTGAAAATGACTATACTACCCAAAGAAATCTGAAAATTCTTTGCAATCCCTATCAAATTACCAATGGCATTTTTCACAGAACTAGAGCAAAAAAATTCACAATTTGTTTGGAAACCCAAAAGACCCCGAACAGCCAAAGAAATCTTGAGAAAGTGAAAAGGAGCTGGACGAATCTGGCTCCCTGACTTCAGACTATACTATAAATCTACAGTAATCAAGACACTATGGTACTGGCACAAAAACAGAAAGATAGATCAATGGAACAGGATTGAAAGCCCAGAGATAAAACCACATGCATATGGTTACCATATCTTTGATAAAGGAGCCTAGAACATACAATGGAGAAAAGACAGCTTCTTCAATAAGTGGTGCTGGGAAAACTGGACAGCTACATGTAAAAGAATGAAATTAGGACACTCCCTAACACCATGCACAAAAATAAACTCAAAATGGATGAAAGACCTAAATGCAATGCCAGATACTATAACACTCTTAGAGGAAAAGTTAGGCCAAAAACTCTATGACATATATCACAGCAAGATCCTTTTGACCCACCTCCTAGAGAAATGGAAATAAAAACTAAAATAAACAAATGGAACCTAATGAAACTTTAAAGCTTTTGCACAGCAAAGGAAACCATAAACAAGATGAAAAGACAGCCTTTGGAATGGGAGAAGTCATATGCAAATGAAGCAACTGACAGAGGGTTAAGCTCCAAAATGTACACGCTGCTCATGCAGCTCAATATCAGAAAAAAATAAATAAATAAAAAAACCATTCCAAAAATAGGGAGAGACCTAAATAGACGTTTCTCCAAAGAAAATATACAGATTGCCAACAGACACATGAAAGGATGTTCAACGTTACTAATTATTAGAGAAATGTAATTCAAAACTACAATTAGGTATTACCTCACACTGGTCAGAATGGCCACCATCAAAAAATCTACAAATAATAACTGCTGGAGATGGTGTGGAGGAAAGGGAACCCTCTTGCACTGTTGGTGGGAATGAAAATTGATACAGCCACTATGGAGAACAGTATGGAGGTTCCTTTAAAACTAAAAATAGAACTACCATAGTACCCAGCAATTCCACTACTGGGCATATACCCTCAGAAAACCATAATTCAAAATGAGTCATGTACCATAATGTTCATTGCAGCACTATTTACAATAGCCAGGATAAGGAAGCAACTTAAGTGTCCATCAACAGATGAATAGATAAAGAAGTTCTGGCACATATATACAATGGAATATTATTGAGCCATAAAAAATGAAATTGAGTTATTTGTAGTGAGGTAGATGGGCCTAGAGTCTGTCATACAGAGTGAAGTAAGTCAGAAAGAGAAAAACAAATACCATATGGTAAGACATATATATGGATTCTAAAAAAAAAAAAATGTTCTGAAGAACCAAGTGGCAGTACGGGAATAAAGACAGAGATATAGAGAGTGGACTTGAGGACGTGGGGAGGGGGAAGGGTAATCTGGGACGAATTGAGAGAGTGGCATGTACATATATACACTACCAAATGTGAAATAGATAGGTAGTGGGAAGCAGCCACATAGCACAGGGAGATCAGCCTTGTGCTTTGTAACCACCAGAGGAGTGGGATAGGGATGATGGGAAGGAGGCACAAGAGGGAGGAGATATGGGAATATATGTATATGTATAGCTGATTCATTTTGTTATAAAGCAGAAACTAACATACCATTGTAAAGCAATTATACTCCAATAAAGATGTAAAAAAAGAAAAGACATGCAGATGGCTAAAAATCACATGAAAAGATACTCATCGTCACTAATTATTAGAGAAATGCAAATCAAAAATGCAATGAGGTATAACCTCCACGTTAGAATGGTTGTAATGAAAAAATCTACAAACAATAAATGCTGGAGGGGGTGTGGAGAAAAGGGGTCTCTCCTGCGCTGTTGGTTGTAATGTAAATTGGTACAGCCACTATCGAGAACAGTATGGAGGTTCCGTAAAAAACTAAAAATAGAGTTACTATATGATCCAGCAATCTCATTCCTGGGCATATATGAGGAGAAAACCATAATTCGAAAAGATACATGCACCACAATGTTAATTGAAGCACTATACAATAGCCTGGACATGGAAGCATCCTAAATGTCCATTGACAGAGGAATGGATAGAGAAGATGTGGTACATATATACAATGGAATATTACTCAGCCATATAAAAGAACAAAATAATGCTATTTGCAGCAACATGCACGGACCTAGAGATTGTCATACTGAGTGTCATACTGAGATATCATACTGTCATAGGATATCACTTATATTTGGAATCTAAAAAAGGGTACAATAAACTTATCTGCAAAACAGAAACAGAGTTACAGATGTAGAAAAACTTATGATTACCAAGGGTAAGAGGGGGGAGGGATAAACTGAGAGTTTGAGATTGACATATACACACTACTATATATAAAATAGATAACTAATAAGGACCTACTGTATAGCACAGGGAACTCTACTCAATTTTTCTAATGGCCTATATGGGAAAAGAATCTAAAAAAGAGTGGATATATGTATATGTATAGCTGATTCACTTTCTTGTACACCTGAAACAAACACAACATTGTAAATCAACTGCACTCCAATAAAAAATTTAAAAAACAAAAATAAAACAAAACATACAGACAGATGCAAAAGATACCTCACAGCTTTCATTCTATTTTTTCCACAAGACGAAAATATAGTAATTCAATCTCACTGGTTTATATCCACTTTATATTTTTATCTGAATTCTGTGACAGGCAAATGGGACAAGTTAATATTACCTGTTTACTAACGTTTGTCACTGCCAAAGTGAACTTGGACAGCTACTCTGCAATGGAGGTAAGAAAGAGTATGTCTGGAATACAGGATATCAATTAGGGTTTCTCTATTATAATCACCATGATTAAGATCAATAGGAAACTACAACTATTCAATCCAAGCAACACCAGTAATGTGCCAGACTTTCAGAAATGAAGGTTTGGGTCCCAACCAGATAAGAAAACACAACCGGATGAGGTTGTTGCTGAAGGAAAGGGAATACAGAATGCCTAGCAGAAGAGAAGGTAGTTATGAACACTAGCTATGATCATGTGACTGGTGGCAGAAATAAGGATTTGCCATGAGTATTTCATCCTTATTTTGTTATGAATATCTTTCCATGTGTATATATACATATGTTAAGCAAATATTTTTTTTCTATCCTCTCATATTGCCTTATAAGGTAACCTGAGATAAGTTGATTTTGTATTACAGAATTTGAATATTGTTAATTTTATATCATAGTATTTGTTAAGAGTAAACATTACTCAAGGACATTAAATCTTTTTCTGAGGAAGAAGTTAGGTTGTTTTCCATTGTAGCAGCATGGTTGTGTCATGCTGGATGGAATTATCATCTTATGATTGTCTTTATTTGTAGATTAATATGGTTTAAGGCAATGGGTTAGGTGTCAATTTGTCAAGGGGTGGACTTGTGATAGCTAAATTTATGTGTCAACGTGCCTTGTTAAGGGAAGTCTATATAGCTGGTAAAACATCCTTTCTTGGTATGTTTGTGAGGATTTTTCTGGAAGGGATTAGAATTTGAGTCAGTAGACTGGGTAAAGAAATCCTTGCTCAACATGAGAGCAGACATCATTCAATTCAAATGGAGAGCCTTAATAGAAAACAAGGTGAAGAAATGGCAAATCCCTATCTCTCTTCCTGACCTGGATGTCCATTTATTCCCACCCTATGAAATGAGTGTTCCTCTTTCTCAGCGTTTTGGATTCTGAGACTACACCAGTTATCCCTTTTTCTCAGGTCTTCAGAGCCTAAATTATTCCACTGGATTTATTGGTTCTCCAGAAATCTGAACAGTCTGCACAATCTGCTGATGGCAAATTGTGGGACTCCTCACCTGCATAATTCCTGAGCCAATTCTTATTTTAAATCTTCTCTTACATCTGTGTATGCATGTATATATGTATATGTATCTCTATTTATCTATCCCTCTATTTCCCATTGCATCTGGATTTTTTTGAGAACCCTATTCAATATAGATTTTGATAAGGAGAGGAGTTCTAGAGCCAAAAAAAATAAGTATGAGTTTTCAGAGTTATTTTCTTAGTTCCTGGGAAGGGCTCTCAAATATGATTAGGTTTAAAGATACTACTGACTCTATTTCCAGTTATAAACACAGCACTGATAGTCCAGGGTGTGAACTGCTTATAGAGATATGCAAAATACTTACATTGGATAACTCTAATAAACAAGGAATTATGTACTTTTATATATGATAATTTCTAATATATTTTGTAAACTAAGGAATATAATGATATTTGTTGGTTCCTTCTAGTGTTTCTGAGCAAAGTGTTGCACAAAAAGGATGAGCTCAGTTTGAATTCTCAGCTCATGCATTGCATGAATGTCCTAAGAAATTTTAGAATCACCAAGAAAGAGTCTTATCATTTGGCAGAGCTGAAATTGCTTAAAGTCAGATTGCTATTTGTTGAATATCAAGGCAGGTTGATATCCCAGGCTCATAGGGTGTCTACTGTTTAGGTGAGGATATTAAATGGAAAAAATGGGATCCTGTATACTAGATGGAGAAGCATGGGAAGACACTGATGAGGCTGGAGGCATTGAGTCTCTACATTATAATGAGTGCTTTTGCCCATGCAAGTGATCTCACAGCCAGTGGAAGGGAACTCTCCTTCCTCATGTGTAGCAGCATTGCCACCCAAATGTTAACAGCTCCTAATTTACAGTGGTATTAGTGTTTTCACCTGAATCTGAGGGGACTAATCCTACATTGCATGAGAATAAGATAATAACATCCTCTGAGGCAGTTGCCACCTATATCTAGCCTCAAGTCTCTACAGGCCACTAAAGGTGAGGTACAAAAGTGATCCTTGAGGAGTTGCATTATACAACAAAGAATTAATTGAGTTTTCTAATGTATACAGTCAGAAATCTGTGGAATATGTGTGAAGAAGTATATTAAGAATGTGGGAGATAGAAGATACATAAAGTCAAATCAGGCCAAATGTATTGACATGGGACCACTAAGCAGAGATTACGCATTTATTGTTGCAGCTTAAGGAGATAAAAAGAGCTACATCAGTTTGTTGGACTGGTTGGCTGACGCATGAATTAAAAGATGGACCATCTTAAGTGAAAGAGAAATGCCTAAAATCCTCTTGTTTAATGTAGAGGAAGATATTAAAAAACTTAGAAATGTAGAACTTTAGGGTGGATGTGTGATTTAAGACTTACTTACCCATTATAAGAGGGTCCAGAAGACACATCTTGCACCAATCATTTGATAAATAAATTTGTAAGAGGAGGCCTAGCATCCTTGAAGTGTTCCATGATGCTCTTATTTTTTTAGCAGCATAGCAACCCAAATGTTAACAGAACTTATAGTGAGAACTGCAGCCACTCAACTGGAAAATCTAAATGTGACAGGAGTAATTGGATCCCTGTGTGGTAGGGACTAAGTAGATTTGTCAAGGGCCAAAACCAAAGTAGGCATAGTTACAGTAATGGACTTCAGAGTCTAGGCAGCAATCAGAATAGTCTGAATTGCACAGATCTATGGCCTTTGCTTGTTATCTTGATAGTCCTAGAAGTGAAAGAGATATGGAAGACTACTAAATTTTTACTTGATATGTAGGACAAGTAAACACTAGTCTTACTTGAATCATAAAAAATCAGAGTGAAAGTCCATCAGTGAATTTCCAGATTTGACTCAGTTTATAGACCCAGAATTCCTTGAATGAACAGACCAGGTCCATCTGAGGGAAGACTTCAGTACAGTATGAGAGGTTTGTTCTGTTAATCTTTCTCCAGACTTCCCCAGAGGGAACTAGAGTCTTTAACTGGGGTGACCATGATTGGCAAAAAGAAAATTATCAGAACTTTCAAGCACCGCTAGACACTAGCTTTGAACTGACATTGCTTCCAGGGAACCTAAAATGTCACGGTGGCCCTCCAACAGAGTAGGGGCTTTGGGGGGTTCAGATGATTTCTGGTTTTTAGATGGAAATGGTCTTACAGTGAGTCCAGTGGTTCCCAGATCCATCTGATGGTTACTTACACAGTTTTAGAATTCATAATTGGATTAGGTAAACTTAGCTCATGGCAGAAACCTTTCATTGGTTTCTTGACCTGTGAAATGAGAGCTGTTATGGTGGGAGAGGTGACATTGAAGACATTAGAGCTGAATCTACCAACAAAAATAGTAAATCCAAGTCAATACTGATTCCTGGAAGCATTGCAAATATTTGTGCCACCATAAAGAACTTGCAAGATGCAGGAAAGTTTTCCCACCACATTTCTTTCTTTGTTTTTCAATTGAAGCATAGTGGATTTACAATATTATATTAGTTTCAGGTTTATAGCATAGTGATTCAGTATTTTTATAGATTATACTCCACCTAAAGTTATTACAAAATAAAAGCTATATTTCCCCGTGCTATACATTATATCATTGTTGCTTATCTATTTTATACATAGGAGTTTGTATCTCTTAATCCCATATAAATGTCTTGTCCCCTCCCTCCCATTCCCCCTTCCCCACTAGGGGAGTCCACTAGTTTGTTCTCTGTATCTTTGACTCTGTTTCTGTTTTGCTGTACAGTTTTATTTTTTAGATTTCGCATATAAGTGATAACATACACAATTTATCTTTGATTTATTTCTCTAAGCATAATACTCTCTAGGTCCATCCACATTGTTGCAAATGGCAGAATTTCATTATTTTTTTATGGCTGAGTGGTATATATATCACATCTTTATCCATGTGCATGTTGGGTTGCTTCCATATCTTGGCTATTGTAAATAATGCTGCTATGAACATTTGGGTGCATGTATCTTTTTTGCAGTTTTTTGATATATATATCACAAAGTGGAATTGCTGGATCATATGTTAGATATATTTTCGGTTCTTTGAAACCTCCATAATGTTCTCCTAGTGGCTGTACCAATTTACATTCTCACCAACAGTGTACTAGAGTTCACTTTTTTCCACATCCTTGTCAACATTTGTTATTTGTAGTCTTTTTGATGGTAGCCATTTTTACAGATGTGAGGTGATATCTCATTGTGGTACTGATTTGCATTTCTCTGATGATTAGAGATATTGAACATTTTTTCATGTGCCTGCTGTCCATCAGTACATCTTCTTTGGAAAAATGTCTATTCAGGTCTTCTGCCATTTTAGAATCCTGTTGTTTTTTGCTTTGGTATTGAGTTGTATGAGCTGTTTATATATGTCAGATATTAACCCCTTGTCGGTCATATCATTTGCAAATATTTTCTCCCATTTGAACCGCCTTTTCATTTTGTCAAAGGTTTCCTTTGCTATGCAGAAGTTTTTCAGCTTAATAAGGTCCCATTTGTGAATTTTTTTAAATTTCCATTACTCTAGGACATGGATCCAAAAAAATACTGCTGTGATTTATGTCAAAGCATAGTCTACCTATGTTTTCCTCTAGGATTTTTATAGTGACTGGTCTAACATTTAGGTCTTTAATCCATTTTGAGGTTTTGTATGTTTTTTGTATATGGTGTTAGAGAATGTTCTAATTTCATTCTTTTACATGTAGCTGTCCAGTTTTCCCAGCATCACTTATTAAAGGGACTGCCTTTTCTCCTTCGTATATTCTTGCCTCCTGTGTTATAGGTTAATTGACCATAAATTTGTGGATTTATTTCTGAACTTTCTATCCTCTTCCACTAATTTATATGTCTGTTTTTGTGCCAACACCATATGGTTGTTTTGACTGTAGCTTTGTAGTATAGTTTGAAGTCAGGGAGTCTGATTCTTCCAGCTCCGTTTTTGTGTGTTTGTTTGTTTTTTCTCAACATTGCTTTGGCTATTCAGGGACTTTTGTGTTTCCATACAAATTGTAAAATTTTTTGTTCTGATTCTGTGAAAAATGCCATTGGTAATTTGATAGAGATTGCACTGGATCTGTAGATTACTTTGGGTAGTATAGTCATTTTCAGTGTTGATTCTTCCAATCCAAGAACATGGTATATCTTGCCATCTGTTTGTGTCATCTTTAATTTCTTTCATCAGCATCTTATAGTTTTTGGAATACAGGTCTTTTGCCTCCTTAGGCAGGTTTCTTCCTAGGTATTTTATTCTTTTTGATGTGAAGGTAAATGGGATTGTTTCCTAAATTTCTCTTTCTGACATTTTGTTGTTAGTGTATAGAAATGCAACCAATTTCTGTATATTAATTTTGTATCCAGTCACTTTACCAAATTCATTGTTGAGACCTAGGAGTTCTTTGGTGGCATTTTTAGAATTTTCTGTGTATAATATCATGTTATCTGAAAACAGTGACAGTTTTACTTCTTCCTTTCCAATCTGGATTCTTTTTCTTGCTGTTTTTGTTTTGCTTTGGTTTTTTTCTGATTGCTGTGGCTCTGTGTTCCAAAACTATGTGGAATAAAAGTGGCAATAATGGGCATCCTTGTCTTGTTCCTGGTCTTAGTGGACATGTTTTCAGCTTTTCATCACTGAATATGATGTTAGCTGTAGGTTTGTCATATACGGCCTTTATTATATTGAGATATATTTCCTCTATGCCCGTTTTATGAAAAGTTATTTTTTAATCATAAATAGATGTTGAATTTTGTCAAAAGCTTTTTTCTGCTTCTACTAAGATGATCATATGGTTTTCATTCTTCAATTTGTTAATGTGGTATATCATATTGATTGATTTGTGGATATTGAAAAACCCTTGCATCCCTGGGATAAATCCCACTTGATCATGGTGTCTGATCCTTTTAATGTATTGTTGTTTTTGGTTTGCTAGTATTTTTGAGGATTTTTTGCATCTATATTCATCAAAGATATTGGCCTGTAATTTTCTTTTTTTGTGGTACCTTTGATTGGTTTTGGTGATGGTGGCCTCATAGAATGAGTTTGGATGTGTTCCTTCCTCTGCGATTTTTTGGAATAATTTTAGAAGGATGGGTGTTAGTCCTTCTCTAAACGTTTGATAGAATTTGCCTGTGAAGCCATCTGGCCCTGGACTTTTGTTTGCTGGGAGTTTTTAAATCACAGATTCAGTTTCAGTACTTGTAATTGGCCTGTTCATATTTTCTATTTCTCCCTGTTTCATCTTGGGACACTGTACCTTTCTAAGAATTTGTCCATTTCATCTAGGTTGTCCATTTTATTGGCATATAGTTGTCCATAGTAGTTTTTTATGATCCTTTGTGTTTCTGTGGTGTCAGCTGTAACCTCTTCTTTTTCATTTCTGATTTTATTGATATGGACCCTCTCCTTTTTTTCCTTGATGAGTCTGCCTAAAAGTTTATAAATTTTGTTTGTATTTTCAAAGTACCAGTTTTTAGTTTTATTTCTCTTTCTTATTGTTTTTCTTTTTCCAGTCTACATTTCATTTATTTCTGCTCTGGTGTTTGTGATTTCTTTCTTTCTATTAACTTTGGGTTTTGTTTAGGCTTCTTTCTCTAATTCCTTTAGGTGTAAGTTTAGGTTGTTTATTTGAAATATTTCTTATTTCTTGAGGTAAGCTTCTATCACTATAAACTTCCCTCTTAGAACTGCTTTTGCTGCTTCCCATAGATTTTGGATCATTGTGTTTTCATTTTCATGTGCCTCTAGGTTTTTTTTTATTTCCTTTTTAATTCCTTCAGTGATTCATTGGTTGTTTAGTAGCATATTGTTTAGCCTCCTGTTTGTTTAGTTTGAAGGTTTTTTTCTTGTAGTTGATTTCTAGTCTTATTGCATTGTGGTCAAAAACAATGCTTGACATAATTTCAGTTTTCTTAAATCTACTGAGGCTTGCTTTGTGACCCAGCATGTGATTTATCCTGAAGAATGTTCCATGTGCCCTTGAAAAGAATGTGTATTCTCCTTCTTTTGGAAGGAGTGCTCTGTCTCTATATATCAAATAAGTGCACTAGGTCTAATGTGTCATTTAAGACCTCTGTTTCCTTATTGATTTTTCTGTTTGGATTATCTGTCCATTGACGTAAGCAAGGTGTTAAATTCCCCTTCTATTTTTGTGTTACTGCTGATTTCTCCTTTTATGTCCATTAATGCTTGCCTTCTATTTTTAGGTGCTCTTATGTTGGGTGTATATGTAATTGCAACTGTTATATCTTTTTCTTGGATTGATCCCTTGATCATTATGTAGTGTCCCTTTTAACCTCTTCTAACAATCTTCATTTTTAAGTCTATGTTTTCTGATATAAGTATTGCTATTCCAGCTTTCATTTGATTTCCTTTTGTGTGGAATAACTTTTTCCATCTCCTCACTTTCAGTCTGTGTGTCTCTTGATCTGAAATGAGTCTCCTGTAGACAGCATATATACATGTCTTGGTTTTGTATCCATTCAGCCATTCTGTTTCTTTTGATTGGAGCATTTAGTCTATTTAAATTTAGAGGTAATTATCAATATGCATGGTCATATTGCCATTTTTTAAATTGTTTTAGGTTTGTTTTTGTAGGTCCTTTTTCCCTTTTCTTTTTCTTTTCTTCTCTCTTTTTTTTTTTTTTTTTTGTTCTCTTCTCTTGTGATTTAATGACTATCTTTAGTGTTATATTTGGATTCCTTTTCCTTTTTTGCGTGTTTATCTGTTATAGATTTTTGGTTTGTGGTTACCATGAGGCTTTTATATAGCAGTCTATATATATATATATGATTAATTTAAATTGTTGACCTCTTAATTTCAAATGCATTTTAAAACCCCTGCATTTGTATTTCCTTCCCCTCATGATGACTGTTTTTGATATTATATTTTAAATCTAATTGTTTTGTATATCCCTTAACTCTTTTTTGTCGATATGGATGATTTTACTAATTTATCTCTTAACCTCCCTACTGACTGTTTTTGTGTGGATGATTTCCTACCTTTACTGTATGTTTGCCTTTTCCAGTGAGGTTTTCCAGTTTGTAATTTTCTTGTTTCTAGTTGTGGCCTATTCTTTCTCGCCTAAAGAACTTCCTTTAACATTTGTTGTAAGGCTGGTTTGGTGGTGCTGAACACTTTCAGCTCCTGCTTGTATGTAAAGCATTTGATCTCTCCATCAAATCTGAATGAGAGCCTTCCTAGATAAGGTTACAACATTCTTTGTGGTACGTTTTTCTCTTTCATCATTTTAAATATATTGTGCCACTCCCTTCTGGCCTGCATATCTTCTGCTGAAACATCACCTGATAGCCTTATGGGAGTTCCCTTGTATGTTATTAGTTACCTTTCCCTTGTTGCCGTTTTTTTTTTTTCTCTTTATATTGAATTTTCATCATTTTGATTACAATGTGCCTTTGTCTGTTCCTCTTTGGGCTTATCCTGTATAGGACTGTCTGCACTTCTTGCACTTGGGTGACTGTTTCTTTTCCCAGGTTAGGGAATTTTTCAGCTATTATGTTTTCAAATATGTCCTTAGCACCTTTTTCTCTCTTTTCCTTGTGGGACACCTAGAATGTGAATATTCGTGTGCTTTATATTGTCCCAGAAGTCTCTTAAACTATCCTCATTTCTTTTTATTCTTTTTTCTGTTCAGCGGCAGTGATTTCCACTATTCTGTCTTGCAGCCCACTGATCCATTCCTCTGTATCATTTAGTCTACTGTTGATTCTTCTAGTGTATTTTTTTCATTTCAATTATGGTATTCTTCATCTGTGTTTGGTTTTTCTTTATTTTTTTTAACTCTTTTTTAAAAATTTCTAACTTCTCACTCTGTCCATCCATTCTTCTCATCATCTTTATGATCATTACATTGAATTCTTTCTCAGGTAGCTTGCCTGGTTCCACCTCATTTTGTTCTTCTTCTGGGGTTTTATCTTGTTCCTTCATCTATGCCACCTCATTTTGTCTAAGTTGCCACTTGTATTTTTATATATCTGTTAGGTTATTCACACTTCCCAACCTTGGAGAAGTGGCCTTTTGTAGGAGACATCCTATGTGTCCCAGCAGTGCACTTTCCTCTCATCACCCAATGTATATGTTTTAGGGGTTTCATCCTAAGAATGCTGTATGAGTCCTGCTGTGGTGGGCTGACTATGTGGGCAGTCTGGTAGGCTCTGTTAGCCACTAGCTCGGTTGGTTGCCAGGCTCTGTCTTGTGAGGATGCTGCTGTCTGCTGTTTATCAGGGCCTGGTCATAAGGTGGCTGGCTGCAGAGCATCAGGAAGCCTTAGGGATAGTGCTGACTCACTGGTGGGTGGATTCAGGGTCCAGAAGACTCCAGGTCTCTCCCTCCCCCCACCAGTGATGAGTGAATCCAGGTCTTGGGGTTACTGCTGGACTACAGGCAGGCAGAGTCAAATTCTGGAGCCTGGCTGAAGGGTCCAGGGATCCCAGAGCTGGTGTCAGATTGTTGGTAGGAAGGGGAAGTTCCTGACAGTTAGGTATGGGGGCCATGGTATCCTGAAGATTGTGCTTGCTTTCTAGTGGGCAGGATGGGCTCCAGATGGTCTCAAGGTAGGGTCTAGCCTGCTGTGGGCAGGCTGGGCCCACAGGCTGCAGGATTGATGTTTTCTTACTTCTGGTGTCTGCCTTCTGGTGGGTGAGGCTGGTGTAGAGGCTACTGCAGGCTTCCTAGAGGGCATGGCTGGTGCCTTCCTACTGGTGGGTGGAGCTGGGTCTTGGCCCTCTGGTAGGAAGGACTGTGTCTAGGGGCATGTCTAGAGGTGGCTGTGGACTCAGGAAATATTTAGATGGCCTATCTGTTGATGGGTGGGACTGTGTCCCCACCCAGTTAGTTGTTTGGCCTGAGGTATCCCAAGCACTGGCACCTAAAGGTGTTGGGTGGGGTCAGGTCTTTGTGCTAATGAGCTAGAGGGAGGATCCCAGGTTGGTGGCCACCTAAAGTAGTGTCCATGTGGTAGAAAGCTCCCAAATATGGCTGCTGCCAGTGTTTATGTCCCCAGGGTTAGCCACAGTCACCATCTGCCTTTCTGGGAGACTCTCTCAGACCAGCAGTTAGGCCTGGTCCAGGCTCCTATCAAATCACTGCTTTTGCCCTGGGTCTCAGTGTAGGTGAGATTTTGTGTGTGCCTTCTAAGAGTGAAGTCTCTATTTCCCCCAGTCCTTTTGGACTCCCTAAATTAAGCCTTGCTGGATTTCAAAGCCACGTGCTCTGGGGGCTTGTCTTTCTGGTGCAGAACCCCCAGGCTGAAGAGCCCTATGTGGGGTTCAGAACCCTCAGTCCCATGGGAGAACCTCTACAATAGACTTATTCTCCAGTTTCTTGGTTGCCCAACCTGTGGTATGAGATTTGATTATATCATGAGTCTGTCCCTCCTACTTGTCTCGTTATGGTTCCTTCTTTTTTTTTTTTTTTTTTTTTTTGATGTGGACAATTTTTAAAGTCCTTATTGAATTTGTTACTATTGCCTCTGTTTTATGTCTTGGTTTTTTGGCCACAAGTCTTGTGGGATCCTAGCTCCCTGACCAGGGATTGAACCTCCACTCCCTGCACTGGAAGGTGAAGCCCCAACCACTGGAGTGCCAGGGAAGTCTCATTGTTCCTTCTTTATGTCTTTAGTTGTAGAAGAAGTTTTTTCTGGTCTGTTTTGGTCTTTTTCATAGATGGTTGTTCTGCAGATATTTGTGATTTTGTTGTGTTTAGGAAGGGAGGTAGGCTCAGGGTCTTTCTACTCCACCATCTTGGCTGATCTCTGGTTTTCTTGAGTAATTAAAGACCTGATAAAAACAACACAGGACACTGGAACTTATTTTAAGAGGGAAAATCTTGGTTTCCAAGCTGATTTCTTATAAGTACAGGAAAAAAATTAACAATTTCTACTTGGAGTCATCCAAATAAACTTTGTTTATTTTTTAGAAGAAAGACAGAACCCAATTCCACTTTTGCTTTATTACATTATTAATTCTATGTCAATTTTAATAACTCTATTTTAAAAAATCCATCCAATCTTAGCCAGCTTTGACCACACAAGACAGGATTTCTTTTACAAGATTTCTTTCTCATAAATCTACAATTATTTTACGTCCATTCAGTTTTTGTCTTACTCTTTTCTCTTTCTCATTCTAGAACAAACTGTTACTTTAATTTAGGTCTAAATTATTCTCTTATTGCCATTAATAAAAACACATACTTCATCACTTTCTTTATCTAAACACATTTTTCATTCCCTGCATACATACGCTTTTTTTCCTTTAAACTTGTAATCACAGAAGTGTCATTTACATGCATTGGTTAGAATTTATAACCATTAGTTGTCTTTCTTTTACACAGTAAACTAGGATGTGAGCAAATTTTAATTGCCTCATACTACCATTCTGTAGTAAGTTTATGAATATGTAATATCATATTTTTCTACATGTACATGCATCTCTGTAGTACAATTTCTCATTTTTATTAATAGGTCATATATATTTATCTTCCCTATACTGTATGATAAAAAGATGCCAAAGTCGCTAAAACATTTGTTCATTTAATGTTAAACATAAAGCAATTAATCTTTCAATATTTTATCTTATTTGGAAATGATCTAGCTATCCCATGGATAGTCATTATTTACCTTAAATTAGTATAGATTTGAGGTTTCAAGTTACCAAAATGTTTGTAGAACTGTTTTCAGTAGACATATTATAAAACATATTTATTGTTGAAAAGTGTATTTATAATTTTTCAGGCTGTGCCATGCGGCATGAGGGATCTTAATTCCTTGACCAGGGATCAAACCCATGCCCCCTGCATTGGGAGCCTCGAGTCTTAACCACTGGACTGCCAGGGAAGTCCCTATAATTTTTTATCCTCTTTACATGTACTCAATTCACTTCTTAACATTTCAACAATAGTTGAATTCAACTATAGTTGAATTGATCCTGAAAATTTCATGTGTTAAACAGACATCTATAGACATCATCCTAAGTTATTTTCCTGTTGAAAAATTTGGAGTGTTGAAAAGTTCACAGATAACAAGAACTTAAGAAGTCAAACACACAGTTTCATCCTTTTTGTTTTTCTTTATTTTTAAAAAATGCCATGCCTCACATGCATCAAGCAATTCATTTTTATTGTACACATTTTTGGGTTGAATTTATAGTCTTTTTTTTGTTTGTTTGTTTGTTTTTTGCAGTACACGGGCCTCTCACTGTTGTGGCCTCTCCCGTTGCGGAGCACAGGCTCCGGACGCGCAGGCTCAGCGGCCATGGCTCACGGGCCTAGCCGCTCCGCGGCATGTGGGATCTTCCCAGACCAGGACACGCACCTGTGTCCCCTGCATCGGCAGGCGGTCTCCTAACCACTGCGCCACCAGGGAAGCCCAATAGTCTTATAATTGTTACCACCTAGGAGAGATAGCTTAAGCTTGCTTGACAGGTAATTCTAGGTAGGAAATTAATGTATGTCTGCATTAAAATAAATTGTATTGGCATATACTTGATTTACAATGTTGTGTTAGTTTTCTGCTGTACAGCAAACTACATCAGTTATACATATACGTATATCTACTCTTTCTTAGATTCTTTTCTCATATATGTTGTTACAGAGTATTGAGTGAATTCCCTGTGCTATACAGTAGGTCGTTATTAGTTATCCATTTTATATATAGTACAGTGTATATGTCAATCCCAATCTCCCAGTTTATCCCTCCCCTTCTTTCCCCCCTGGTAGCCATAAGTTTGTTTTTTACATCTGTGACTCTATTTCTGTTCCGTAAATACGTTCATTTGCATCATTTTTTAAAATTTATGTATTTATTTTATTGATTTAGTTTTGGCTGCGTTGGGTCTTCCTTGCTGCGTGCATGCTTTCTCTAGTTGCGGTGAGTGCGGGCTACTCTTCTTTGCAGTGCGTGGGCTTCTCATTGCGGTGGCTTTTCTTGTTGCAGAGCATGGGCTCTAGGCATGCGGGCTTCAGTAGTTGTGACTTGTGGGCTCTAGAGTGCAGGCTCAGTAGTTGTGGCTCACGGGCTTCGTTGCTCCGCGGCATGTGGGAACTTCCTGGACCAGGGCTTGAACCCTTGTTCCTTGCATTGGCAGGTGGATTCTTAACCACTGAGCCACCAGGGAAGCCCTGCATCATTTTTTTAGATGCCACATATAAGTGATATCATATGATATTTGTCTTTGTCTGACTTACTTCGCTCACTATGACAGTCTCTAGGTCCCTCCATGTTGCTGCAAATGGCATTGTTTCATTCTTTTTTATGATTGAGTAATATTCCATTGTATATATGTACCACATATTCTTTATTCATTCCTCTGTCAATGGACATTTAGTTTGCTTCCATGTCCGGCTATCGTAAATAGAGCTGCAATGAATGTATGTATGTATTATATTTGATGCTGGCAACATTGATAACATGTATGCTTTTATTTTACTGACAATTTTAAAAGCTAGCTTCATTTACCAAAAATTGCCCCAGATCAAGTAAACTAAGAAATAATTGGATTAATTTGTATATATCTGAGAATTTTATGGATACTTAATTTATCAAAGTGCTCACATATCTCAAAGCCAATCTGTATAGAGCTCCTCAAAAGAATTTTATAAAATAATTTGGTAATACATACATACATAAACATACAGGCACATGAAAACAAGGTCTTATAACTTACATTCTAAAATTTTATCCATGAATCAATAAAACACCATCATAAAATCTCACTGGTTTATCTTTATATTTTTATCTGACTTGTGATTTTGGCAATAGGACAACTTAAAGGGTTACTGTTTACCAATATGTCTGGAGGAAACTGTTAAGATTTTATTGACATGATATGTAATACGATGGAGGCTGTAGATTCTATTTTATGTAAGTATCTAGGAGACTGATAGCAACTGTCTTGATGTCTTGCAAACTCACCTGAGTGGACAAAACATCCAGTTTTGTTTCCAAATAGCTTTGTGTTCACTCACTAGCCTTGGTTCATTGCTCTTGGGGATCCCTTAATCCCTACAGAGCCCTTGGTGGAGGGTTTCCCACTCAAATGGGAAAGGAAAAGTATGGCAGTGTGGACAGAGGGACAGAGGAGGTATGAGTTTGAAGGAAGACATATCAAAGGATTCAAGGAGATTGGAGGGAATGTCTAAAGCAATAAAATGAGAAGGAGCAACTGTGACAGGAAGAAGTTTTAGAGTAACTAGCTGAGAAGATCAAAATTTCCCAAAGAGGCCATTGAAATTCCAGTTATCCTTAGTAAAATCATGGCAACAAGAAAGGAATAAGAGAGAATTGGCAGAACATATATAATCAGCAGGAGTTCAGGAGGAGGGGGTTTCTCAGTCTACTGAGAGAAGCTCCATTTTTTTATTTAATGGTAATATTATAGTTATGAACAGAGAAACTTGGTATTCTAACCTGCCTCTGTTTGTCTGGAACTCTAACATATCTTATAGATTACACTCAAAATCTTAAGGGCCAAAGTCTTTCCTTACCAGGTTTAAAGAGCAATGGTCTAGGAATCCATTGGATCACCGACCAATCAGTCAAGAGTGAAGACAAAACCTTCAAAGTTGCATATGAAGGTTCTGAGTTAGGAGTCCAGGAGACCAGTGAAGAATCTGATCTCATGCAAGTAATGGTACCATAACTGTCACGGAAAAACCATAGATGGGAAGTAGTTTAATTGGTATAAACAGATTTCATTCAGGACTATTGCAGTAGCGGGTAAGAAACCTCATTTTGGACCTGTGCCCAATTCCAAATACAGCATGGGCAAGAATTTTTAGCCAGTGGGCCTGGTGGGTCTCAAGATAGAATATTACTGGAAGAACCAGCAAGAATAAGGGAGATTCTGGTAAATTGTTCTAATAGGATTTTTGCTGAATACATGCCAGACTGATCAGACATCACCTTTGGATGACAGAGGATGAGATACCTGATTAGATATTGATGGTAATCAGACGGGGAGAGTGACAGACCCTTGTTAAACTGACTTAGCAGGATTCTTGCTAAGGATTTATTTACAAATGCACACAAGGGCTTAGGGGAAGGTTCAAGAGTTTGCCTAAAGTTTGGTCAAGCAAGAATTTTTGTGAATTCCAAAGAGAAATTGGGGAATTATTCCATAATGGAGGTAATGAAAAGTATGTCAAGTACAGAAGATTCCTTAGGTGTCTCTTAGTATTAGCATTGGCCCTGTTATTAAGGTTAATGGGAAACTAAAATAGCCCAATCCAAGTAGAACTAATAATGGCCCAGACCCATCCTGAGTGATGTTTGAATCACCCCACCAGTAAAGAACCATGACTTTCTCTGGTGCTTGCTGATGCAAAGGTAATATAGAATGGGTAGTAACAGAAGGTAATTATAAATACAGCTTTGAATTTGTGACCAGTTATAAAAACAAGGACTATAACTGTGAATGTTTCCTTACTATTTTGTTATAAATGTTTTTTTTGTTTGTTATTTTTGTTTTTGTGGTACGCGGGCCTCTCACTGCTGTGGCGTCTCCCGTTGCGAAGCACAGGCTCCAGACACGCAGGCTCAGCGGCCATGGCTCACGGGCCTAGCCGCTCCGTGGCATGTGGGATCTTCCCGCACCGGGGCACGAACCCGTGTCCCCTGCATCTGCAGGCAGACTCTCAACCACTGCACCACCCGGGAAGCCCTGAATTTGATTTTTTAATGATGGTGTATAAAGCTACAGGCATGAACGTTGCATGATGGCATTATTTGAATAACACTGAGAACATGCCTCTGGACTGAGTAAATGTTTCCAGAAGTAATGAAGCAGCTAATGAATTTATAGTACTGTTAACTCAAATTCAAGCAGAGCACACAATAAATCCATGAGTCTGAATGAACTGATAAGAATTATTGTAATTTTTATAATTTTTTTGTTTGAATCATTGTTTTTTTAATCTTTTGTTTTCCATAATTAAAGAAATGTATTTCTCTTAAGTTATGTGTAACTTACAGCAATTTGTAAATATATCTTTCTGACTGAAGATGAAACAATTATTTTTTTCTTCCTTCAGAACACTCTAGTAGGCATACTTATTTTTAAAAACTTCTAGTAAGCGTACTTTTTTTAGAAAAATATAATTATTTGCATAAGTTCATAAGTTCAATAAAAATCTGTTTTCCTTGTAACAGAACACAATTAGAAATGTTGATTATACTACCAAGACTTTGATTTGAATGCCATATTTATTTATTTATTTTATATCTTTATTGGAGTGTAATTGCTTTACAATGTTGTGTTAGTTTCTGCTGTATAACAAAGTGAATCAGCTGTATGTATACACATATCCCTGTGTCACCTCCCTCTTGAACCTCCCTCCACTGTCCCAATCCCACCCCTCTAGATGGTCACAAAACACCGAGCTGATCTCCCTGTGCTATGCAGCTGCTTCCCACTAGCTATTTTACATTTGGTAGTGTATATATTTCAATGCTACTCTCTCACCTCGTCCCAGCTTCCCCTCCACCCCCCTGTGTCCTCAAGTCCATTCTCTACATCTGCATCTTTATTGAATGCCATAATTAGGAATCAAGTACATCAAATCATATATGACAATACAGCTTTAAGGAACTAAGGTTGACTTTCAGATTCAATGCTTATAAAGCTCCCGTTAGGGAAAAAAAAGGGCTTATTACTATCTTATTGGATCCTCTGCCATATAAGGCACTAGGAAAGTTAACTTCTTGGCAGAATCAGGATCCTCAGGATATTTAGGACCTTTAAAAGAGAGAAATTCACCCAAATCTACAAACATAATCTGTTGGCAAGTTCTTGGCTGTGGCTTCCTAGCCACAGCAGACTAAAAAGTCCAATCTGAGAATCCTTTTTAAAAGTTCCTGCAAAGCACATTCAGAGACCTATGTGACCCATCATTATTCTTTCCATACTTATATAAATAATGAGGACAAGGTTAAGAGACAACTTATTTTGCAAACAATTTAGTCTGACTTTGACAGAAATGATGGAGGCTTTATTTCCACATATGCTGGATGAGTGTTTTTGAATTTAGTCAAATTCACTTAAAAAATATATTTTCAATGAAATGTATTACAGTATCGTATCCATCATGGTTGAAATCTGAATAAGGAAGTCCAATTTATTTAAATGACATCAGCCAGGACTGGTAGTGTCATAGGAGAAACAAACACGTAATACAAGGTGAAAACTGACTGTGTGGTGACTTTGTAAACCAAGAAAGATTTCTCAACTAATTTGTCTAACAAATACAGCATCTGTCTTTGGCACTTCTGTTGATGTTTCTTTCGAGTGTTGTGTGAATCATTTCAACCAACAGGATGGCTGTATTTTGTTGTGTTAAAAGTACTTTTTATAATTTTTGAATGTATTTGTTTCAACATTTTATTGGATTTTCCTAACCTGTGTTAACATCATTAAATGTATATTTCTTCAGAAAATATCATCCTCTTGTGTCTTTAAAGAATTACTTTAAATGATAGGGAGCATAAGTTTTTCAGTACATTAATAGTTAATTGAAGATGTGTGTAAATGTCACAAAGAATAAAAATATATTGGTGGCTGTTTATTGTGGTTTCCAGTGCAATTAAACCAAGAAATGTATTTTTTTTTTAAAAAATAGTATTTAATAGGTTTCTGACAATTTGGATCATTTTGCACATAGCTTTATCAACTTTTAAACATTAATAAACTGATTTTTTTAAAGAAAAAAAGAAAGAATGGAGACTTTAGAGAGAAAAAAATTGTTTCAAAGGAAACTATATTGTACCCTTGTGGGGTCTGTCTTGCACATTTTGACAGTCCTTAATAAATCCTGAATTCTGACAGTTTTCTCCAATATCTGCTTACAACTCTGAAAATTAACATTTCTGTATTTTCTCCATTCTGATTTAGAATCATTAAAAATTAAAACTGCTCTTTTCCCAAACCTCTACACACTGCAAATGTATGACTAGATATAAACTTCAAGGAAATTACAAGAGATCAAGAATGGGCAACCTTCCTGCCACTGCTGTGTAAACCACTCAGAAAGTTTACTAGAAACCTGATGCCATCACCACAGATTCAGACTGCAAAACAAGAAATCTATTGGATTAACATTACTTCTTGATTCCACCATCTAAAGATTCTTTGAGCTCACCATCTATAAATCTGGAGTGACTGCTCTCTGGAATAAGACACTAAATTTTTAAACTATTAATCTTTTTACAATTAACTTTCATTGAAACTCTACCTCATTAAATGCCTATCAGCAAAATTCAGAAAATACTTGAGGGCTCCAATCAAGATGGCAGAATAGAAGGACATGGATCTCACTTTCTCCCCCAAATATATAAAAATACACTTACATGTGCAACAATTCTTACTGAATACCTACTAAACACTGGCAGACAATCTCATACCACCAAATTTGCAAGAAAAAATCACCATGTAACAATGTACGATAAAAGAATAAAAAGGAAGTAGGATGGGACCTGTGCCCCCTGGGAGGGGCTGTGAAAGAGCAAAGGTTTCCTCACCCTAGAAACCTTCATCATCTGGGAGATCAGCCAGGACAGAAAAGGAGCTTCAGGGGCTCATAGAAGAGTTCAAGAACCAGCTTGCAGCAGGCAGAAAAGAAAGAGACCAGCGCAGATGGTCCTGGTCACCTCACTGCATTCCTCAGTCTGAGACACATGTCTGCTGGTGTGCACTAGGACTAGGTGCAGAAACTAGGGCTTCATCAGTCAGACCAAGGAGAAGATTATGGTTAGCTACATGGAAACAGCCTTAAGGGGGCTGGATTATGGTCTGGGCCCCAATAAGAGATGTACACAGAACAGATCCAGGGTCTGCCATAGAAGCCCCATTGGTAATGAGCATGTGAAGGGAGGGGCAGGGCCCCACCATAGCAGCCTCATTCTCAGTGTGCTCACAGTAGGTGTGGCTCTGCCTCTAGGAGCTCAGAGCACACAAGTACCATCAGGTTGCACACACACAGAGAGACGGATGAAACCTGATCCAAGCCACAGGGGCTGCACAACTTCAAAACAGGGCTCAAATCTGAGCCATGTCCCAGTGCTCTACAATCCATAGATTTATGCACCACTGACACCTTTGTAAGCTCAGTACCTGTGGGACATCTGAGTAGATTACTGCTGCTCCTGGGGCTGAGACACGTCTGGCATTAGAGGCTCTGAGCTTTGTTGGCTCAAGTAAGTTCAGTCAGAGTGGTGTCTGGGCTGATTCCCTAGCTCCCACTGGGAGTGCAGTTATGAGACTATTGCAGTCCTGGTGTCTGATTTCAGCCGATCAGCACCAAGGGATCTGTGCTGGTGTCTTTGTGAGCAAAGCAACTGAGGGACATTCAGGCTGATTGCCTGCATTCCCACAGATGAGGCAGACCCAAAGTCAGTGCCAATAAGAGTGTACTTTGTGAGCCTGCAGAGTGGGTGACAGGTGACACCACAGAGTGCACTTCCCAGTGGAAACCTCCTGCAGAGGAATAGTCAGTGGCTCCTCTCCCAGCAAGAGCACTGCTATCCGACCTACCTCCCACTGCAGCTCAGAAATGGATCCGGGGGCTTCTACTCCAAAAACTGGAGCAGACTTTTCTCCCAAGAGGGCTGTGACAACCACAGAGCGAAGAGGAGGCTTTGCACAACATCCAGTGTAGGTTCTTCTCAAAACAAAACCAGTCACACAACCTATCAAGGGTATAATGACCAACACACACTGAGGAAAGATATGGCAGGCATCCATACTAAAAAGAGCGCTTGCAGTAACAATATTAGATGCACGCAGGATACACAGGGATGCTCCCACAAAACAACAGCCTTCAAGACCACAGTAGATAACTGTTTCTCCTAAACTCATAGAGTCAGAGTATAAGTATAAGTAAACTGAAGAAGCAGAGGAACCACTCACAATTAAAATATCAAGAGAATTCCCCTGAAAGAACAATGAAACAAACCACTTCAGTCAATCAGATTCCAAGCTCAAAAAGAGGTAATGAAAATACTGAAGAACTAAGAAAGGCTATTAATAGAAATGCAGATTACTGTAAAAAGGAAGTAGAAACTATAAACAGGAGCCAATTAAAATTAGAAAACTCATTTGCTGAGACAAAAGCCAAGGAAAAGGCAATAAGTGACAAACTGAATAACACAGAAGAATGAAAAAGTGATCTGGAGATAGAATATGGAAATCACTCAGTTGGAAGAGGACACAGAAAGACAAATGAAAAAAATAGTGGAAGCAATATGCAAGACCAATGGAATAATATAAAATGTCCCAACCTACACATAGGGATCTCAGAAGAAGAAAGAGAAAAGGGGATCAAAAATGTATATGAAGAAATTATGGCTATAAACTTCCCAAGCCTAAAGAAAGAAACAGATATCCAGGTACAGAAAGAAAAAAGAGTCCTAAACAAGATGAAATGAAACAGACCTACACTAAGACATATTATAATTAAAACAGCAAAAGTTAAAGAAAAAGAGAGGATTCTAAAGGCAACAAGATAAAAGTAAAGACTTAATTACAAGGGAACTCCCATAAGGCTATCAGCTGATTCTTCTACAGAAATGCTGCAGGCCAGAAGGGAGTGGCAAGTTATATTCAAAGTCCTGAAAGAGAAAAACCTGCAACCTAGGATAATCTACCCAGCAAGATTATTATTTAGGATAGAAAGAGAGATAAAGAATTTATCAGACAAGCAAAAACTAAAAGAATACAGAAACACTAAACCTGTCCTAAAAGAAATATTGAAGGTCTTCTCTAAATAGAAAAGAAGCAACAATTGATAGCAAAGAGAAAATTATACTTAGAAAGTAAATCACTTAAAAAAGCCAGTATACAGATTATTAAAAAAATAAAATAAAACTTTTGTGAAAGCAATGATAACTACAAAAAACCATTAAAAGCTAAACATGAAGATATAAAAGAGGTAAACAAAAATCACAAAATGTGGAGGAGAGTAAGAAAATGCAGATTTTTATTAGAATGTGTTTGAGCCAGTATGACCATCAGTCTAAAGCAAATAGATATAGTATGGGTTAACATTCTTGAAAAACAGAGTAACCACAAATCAAAAACATACAATAGATTCACAAAAAACAAAAAGAAGGGAATACAATCATAATACAAAAGAAAATCATCAAACCACAAAAGGAAAAACAGAAAAAGAAAGGAACAAAGAAGAAATACAAAATCGACTAGAAAACATGGTATAAAACGGCAAAAATACATATCTATCAATAATTATCTTGAATGGTAATGGACAAAGTGGTCCAATAAAAAGACATAGAGTGGTAGATTGGATTAAAAAGACAAGAGCCTGTGATACGCTGCCTACAAGAGACCCACTTTAAGGTGAAAGACACACATAGATTGAAAGTGAGGAGATGGAAAAAGGTATTTCATGCAAATGGAAATGACAAGAAAGCAGGGATAGCAATACACATAACAGACAAAATAGACTTTAAAACAAAGGCTATAAAGAAAAATAAAGAAGGACACTATATTATGATAAAAGGATTGATACAAGAAGAGGATATTACACTCGTTCACATATATGCACCTAATATAAAAGCACCTAAATATACAAAACAAATACTAACAGACATAAAAGGAGAAATTAACCATAATACAATAAGTAGGAGACTTAAAAAACCCACTGACATCTAAGACAGATCTTCCAGACAGAAAGTCAATAAGACAACAGAGACCCTAAATATCACAGTAGAACTGTAAGACTTGATTGATATTTTCAGGACATTACATCCAAAATACCTAGAATAAATATTTCTTTCAAGAGTATGTGTAACATTCTCTAAGACTGACTACATACAAGGAAACAAAACAAGTCTCAACAAATTTAAGAGGATAAAAATTATTTCAAGCCTCTTTTCTGACAACAATGACATAGAAGTAGAAATCAAACACAGAAAAGGAAATGAGACAAAAAAAACAAGTACATGGAGACTAAACAACATGCTACTAAAAAACCAATGGCTCAATGATGAAAACAAGGAGAAAATTTAAAAATACCTTGAGACAACGGACAATGAAAAAACAACCATACAAAATCTATGGGATGCAGGAAAAGCAGTCCTTAGAGGGAAGTTCACAACAATCCAGGCTTTCCTCAAGAAACAAGAAATATCTCAAACAAACAACCTAACATATCACCTTAAAGAATTAGAAAAAAAAAAAAAACAAAAAAAACCTAAAGACAGCAGAAGAAAGAAAATAATAAGACAGAAAGGAAATAATAAAATAGAGATTTTTAAAAGCAGAAAAAATTTAATAAAACCAAGAGCTTGTTCTTTGAAAGGGTAAAAAAATTGACAAATCTCTGTTCAGGCTCACCAAGAAGAAAAGAGAGAACCCAAATAAACAAAATAGGAAATGAAAGAAAAGAAATAAGAACTGATATTGCAGAAATACAAAAACCACAAGAGAATACTATAAACAATTAAATGACAACAAATTTGCCAACTAAAAGAAATGGACAAGTTCCTAGAAGCATACAGCTCACCAAGCTGAATCAAGAAGAAATAGATAATTTGAACAGACTGATCACTAAAAGGGAAATAGAATCTGTAATCTAAGAAAGAAAAAAAAAGATCATGAAGTACCTAGGGGTAAGATGGGAATAAAGATACAGACCTACTAGAGCATGGACTTGAGGATATGGGGAGGGGGAAGGGTAAGCTGTGACAAAGTGAGAGAGTGGCATGGACATATATACACTACCAAATGTAAAATAGATAGCTAGTGGGAAGCAGCTGCATAGCACAGGGAGATCAGCTAGGTGGTTTGTGACCACCTAGAGGAGTGGGATAGGGAGGGAGGGAGACAGAAGAGGGAAGAGATATGGGAACATATGTATATGTATAACTGATTCACTTTGTTATACAGCAAAAACTAACACACCATTGTAAAGCAATTATACTCCAATTAAATGTTAAAAAAACAAAACAAATAAACTTCCTGCAGACAAAATTCCAGGACCACATGACTTCACTGGGGAATGCTGCCAAATATATAAAGAAGAACTTGTACCATTTCTTCACAAAGTCTTCCAGAAGATTGAAAAGGAGGGAATGCAACACTCCCAAATTTATTCTATGAAGCCACCATCACCTTGATACCAAAACCTGACCAAGACACTACCAGAAAATAAAATTACAGGCCAATATCTTTGATGAATATAGATGCAAAAATTCTGAACAAAATATTAGTAAACCAAATCCAACAACATTCAAAAAGTTCATATGCCACAATCAATTTGGATTCATCCCAGCATCACAAGTATGGTCAATATACAAAAATCAATTAATGATCATCTCAAGAGATGCAGAAAAAAAAAATTGATAACACTCAACAACCTTTCATGATAAAAAAAATTCTTACCAAAGTATGTATAAAGGAAACATATCATAAAATCATAAAAGCTATTTATGACAAGCCCCAGCCAACATAATAGTCATTGGTGAAAAGCTGAAAGCCTTCTACTAAAATCTGGAAAAAGACAAAAATGCCCACTCTCACCACTTCTCTTCAACATAGGATTGGAAGTCCTAGATAAGGCAATCAGATAAGAAAAAGAAATTAAAACTTACAAAATTGTAAGGGAAGAGGTAAAATTGTCCTAATATGCAGATGACATGATACTATATGTAGAACAACCTAAAGACTCCACACAAAAACTACTGGAATTGATAAATGAATTCATCAAGGTAGCAGGATACAAGATTAATATACAGAAATTAGTTGCATTTCTTTATATTAACAATGAAATATCAGGGTGTGGCCAGACAGGCAGGGCCCCCTCACCCATCAGGCAATTCATGTTCATGGGAACATGGTGCTAAACCATTTGTAGCTGACCTGCTTCTGGGTGAGGGTGTCATAAGTAGCAGAACAACTCCCTTGTGGTGATTAAAACAACAACAACAAAGAAAAATCATAAAGGGAAAGTAAAAAGAACAATCCCTTTTAAAATTGCATCAAAACCCATAAAAATTGCATCAAAAATGATAAAATATTTTTAGGAATAAACCTGACCAAGGAGGTGAAAATTTATATACCGAGAACTACAAAACATTGATAAAGGAAATTAAAGATGATTCATAGAAATGGAAAGATATCCCATGCTCTTGGATTGGAAGAGTTAATATTGTTAAATTGGCCAAACTACCCAAAGCAATCTATAATTTTAATGCGATCCCTCTCAAACTACCCATGATATTTTTCACAGAACTAGAACAAATAATCCTAAATTTTATATAAAACCATGTAAGACCCAGAACTGCCAAAACAATCCTGAGGAAAAGAACAAAGCTAGAGACATAACCCTCCCAGAATTCAGATAATGCTGTAAAGTTACAATAATCAAAACAGTGTGGTATTGTACAAAAACAGACATGGATCAGTGAAACAGAATAGAGAGCCCAGAACTAAGCCCACATACTATGGTCAATTAATCTTTGACAAAGGACGCAAGAATACACAATGGATAAAAGAGAGTCTCTTCAGCAAGTGGTGAACAGCCCCATGTGATGTTAGAACATCCCCATGTAAATCAATGAATTTAGAACACATCCTTACACCATATACAAAACATAAACTCAAAATGGCTTAAAGACAAATATAAGAAGTGCCACCAAAAACTCCTACAAGAGAAAATAGGCAAAACATTTTTGGATGTAAATTGTAGCAATATTTTCTTAGGTCAGTCTTCCAAGGCAATAGAAATAAAAGCAAAAATAAACAAATGGGACCTAATCAAGCTTAAAAGCTTTTACATAGCAAAGAAACCACAACCAAAACAAAAAGACAAACTACTGACTGGGAGAAAATATTTGCAAATGATGAGACTGTCAAGGGATTAAATTCCAAAATAAAGAAACAGCTCATACAGCTCAATAACAAAAAAAACAAACAACCCAATAGACAAATGGGCAGAAGACCTAAGTAGACATTTCTTCCAAGAAGACATACAGATGTCCAGTAGGAACATGAAAAGATTTTCAACATTGCTAATTGTTAGAGAAAAGCAAATCAAAATTACAATGAGGTATCACCTCATACCATTCAGAATAACAATTATCAAAATGTCTACAAATAATAAATGCTGGAGAGGATGTGGAGAAAAGGCAACCCTCCTACAATGTTAGTGGGAGAATAAATTGGTTCAGCCACTATGGAAACAGTATGGTGGTTCCTTAAGAAACTAAAAATAGAGTTGTCATATGATCCAGCAATCCCACTTCTGGACATATTTTGAGATAAAATTCAATGTGAAAATTGAATTTTGAATAAAATTGAAAATTGAATAAAATTCAATTTCAAAATTCAATTTGTGCACCCCAATGTTCATAGCAGCACTATTTATAATAGTCAATATGTGGAAGCAACTGAAAGTTCTATCAACAGATGGATGGACAAAGAAGATGTGGCATATATATACAATGGAATAGTACTCAGGCATAAAAAAAGAATGAAATAATGCCATTTGTAGCAACATGGATAGACCTAGATATTATCATATTAAGTGAAGTAAGTCAGACAAAGACAAATATCATATGATATCACTAATACGTAGAATCTTAAAAATGATACAAATGAACTTATTTATAATCAGATTTATAGACAAAGATAACAAACTTATGGTTACCATAGGGGACAGTGTGTGTGGAAGAGATAAGTTAGGAATTTGGGATTAGCAGATATAAACTACATGTATAAATATGTAAACAAGGTCCTACTGAATACACAAGGAACTATATTCAATAACCTGTAATAAACCATAATGGAAAAGGGGAAAAAAATACTTGCAACTGCCATGTTTTAACAGATGATTAAGTAGATCCTTATTGAACAAAGGGCAACCAAAAAAAGTGGATATATAAAGTTCAAAGGAAAGATGAAATCTCTTCTTTTCTTGAACATGAAGGGTACTGACAATGATTTTTTACTTGACCAATTTTTAATCAGGTCCCTGAAAATTTACCTAGGCCCATTTGTGAAATTTCTTGTAAAATCCCTGGTTAGAACACTGGTAAGTGAATTTAGCAAGAGTCCCTCATCCCCTGTATCTGATAACCCTAAATATCTAATCAGTATTCTTATCCTCCTCCATTTACCAGGTGATGAATGACCTGCCTGGCCTGTCTTCAGCAGGGATCCCATTAGTTATCTAGTCAGAATCCTCTTAAATTTGATGTTTCATATTGATAATTTTCCAAACAGTAACCCCCTACTAGAAGCCTTGACAACTAATTCTTACTTGTGAATTTTTATTCAGACTTGAGCCCAGTTCTATACTGAAGTCTCATTTCCCCTACTAAAATAGTTTTTAATATATCTGTTTTTATTACTTTAATGATTATGTCTTTTTTCTAATAATGCTAAGAATTAATCACTCCAGCCTCAGGTTATTTATATAACCCTTGAGCTGAGAATTTAAATCCCATAGCTCATCCTTTTTTTCTACAACTTTATCCAGCAACAAAAGGAGAAACCAACCAACATCATTATATTCTATAGTATTTTTTTTTAATGTTTAAAAGTATCATATAAAGAGTACTCAGCTCCTTGCTTCTGCTAAGTGCATGATTAGGAACATTCAATGCAAGCTTTTTTTGTAGTTCTAAAAATAGTTCTCACCATGGACTATCAGTGTTTTGTTTACTACTGGATATAGTGTCATCATTGTCCTTTAATCTAATAAGATTACAAAGCCAATTCCAGGAACTCCATAAGGAATAGAGAAAATATCCTTAAAGCTCTGTTCAAATAGAACCATTCTCAGTACCAAAATCTATATGTCAGGGCAATCCAGAAAAACAGAACCAATAAGGTAAATACATATATTAGATGAAAGATAGATGATAGATAAATAGATAGATAGATGATAGATAGATAAATAGATAGATAGAAGATTCATTATAAGTATTGGCTCAAGCATTAATGGAGACAAAGAAGTCCCATGAAGTGACACGTGCAAGCTGTTAGAACCAGGTAAGATGCTAGAATAATTCAGCTGAAGTCTGATAGACCCATGCAGCCCGTAGTGTAACTGCTAATCTCCAAAAGTCCTGAGAACCATAGGCTCATGATGAGTGTCCAAAAATATAAAGACCCAAGAACCAGGAGCTCTGATGTTCAAGGGCAAGAAAAAACAAACTTTCCAGCTCAAAAAGAGGAAAGGGAATTTGATTTTTTTCTCTTTAGGCCCTCAAGGGATTGGATTATACTTATACACATTGGTAAGATCTCTTTTCTCAGTCTACTGGATCAAATGACAATCCCTTCCAGAAACACCATCACAGAAACACTTGGAAATGGTTTACCAGCTATCTGGCCTTCCCTTAGCCAAGCCAAGTTGACACATAAAACTAATCATCATTGGTCCACCCATGCCAACATGATATCTACAATGCATTGCATTACACCATATTGAATTTCCAAATAAAGACAATAATAGGGTCATAATTTTACTTAGCATGAAACAACCGTCCTGATTACAGCCATGAACACACTAACCATTTCCCAAGTTGAGGAGATAAAGTCCTTCCTTCTTGTAGATATCTTGTAACAAATAGTATGATATAAAATTAATAAAACTTAAATATATGATATAAAGTTAATACATCTCATGTTGCATGATAAGGGAACAAGAGAGGATAAAAAATCGAACATATTTGTTTAATATATGTATGTATACATAAAAATACATTTCTAGGGCTTCCTGGGTGGCGCAGTGGTTGAGAGTCTGCCTGCAGATGCAGGGGACACGGGTTCGTGCCCCGGTGCGGGAAGATCCCACATGCCACGGAGCGGCTAGGCCCGTGAGCCATGGCCGCTGAGCCTGCGTGTCTGGAGCCTGTGCTTCGCAACGGGAGACGCCACAGCAGTGAGAGGCCCGCGTACCACAAAAACAAAAATAACAAACAAAAAAAACATTTATAACAAAATAGTAAGGAAACATTCACAGTTATAGTCCTTGTTTTTATAACTGGTCACAAATTCAAAGCTGTATTTATAATTACCTTCTGTTACTACCCATTCTATATTACCTTTGCATCAGCAAGCACCAGAGAAAGTCATGGTTCTTTACTGGTGGGGTGATTCAAACATCACTCAGGATGGGTCTGGGCCATTATTAGTTCTACTTGGATTGGGCTATTTTAGTTTCCCATTAACCTTAATAACAGGGCCAATGCTAATACTAAGAGACACCTAAGGAATCTTCTGTACTTGACATACTCTTCATTACCTCCATTATGGAATAATTCCCCAATTTCTCTTTGGAATTCACAAAAATTCTTGCTTGACCAAACTTTAGGCAAACTCTTGAACCTTCCCCTAAGCCCTTGTGTGCATTTGTAAATAAATCCTTAGCAAGAATCCTGCTAAGTCAGTTTAACAAGGGTCTGTCACTCTCCCCGTCTGATTACCATCAATATCTAATCAGGTATCTCATCCTCTGTCATCCAAAGGTGATGTCTGATCAGTCTGGCATGTATTCAGCAAAAATCCTATTAGAACAATTTACCAGAATCTCCCTTATTCTTGCTGGTTCTTCCAGTAATATTCTATCTTGAGACCCACCAGGCCCACTGGCTAAAAATTCTTGCCCATGCTGTATTTGGAATTGGGCACAGGTCCAAAATGAGGTTTCTTACCCGCTACTGCAATAGTCCTGAATGAAATCTGTTTATACCAATTAAACTACTTCCCATCTATGGTTTTTCCGTGACAGTTATGGTACCATTACTTGCATGAGATCAGATTCTTCACTGGTCTCCTGGACTCCTAACTCAGAACCTTCATATGCAACTTTGAAGGTTTTGTCTTCACTCTTGACTGATTGGTCGGTGATCCAATGGATTCCTAGACCATTGCTCTTTCAACCGGGTAAGGAAAGACTTTGGCCCTTAAGATTTTGAGTGTAATCTATAAGATATGTTAGAGTTCCAGACAAACAGAGGCAGGTTAGAATACCAAGTTTCTCTGTTCATAACTATAATATTACCATTAAATAAAAAAATGGAGCTTCTCTCAGTAGACTGAGAAACCCCCTCCTCCTGAACTCCTGCTGATTATATATGTTCTGCCAATTCTCTCTTATTCCTTTCTTGTTGCCATGATTTTACTAAGGATAACTGGAATTTCAATGGCCTCTTTGGGAAATTTTGATCTTCTCAGCTAGTTACTCTAAAACTTCTTCCTGTCACAGTTGCTCCTTCTCATTTTATTGCTTTAGACATTCCCTCCAATCTCCTTGAATCCTTTGATATGTCTTCCTTCAAACTCATACCTCCTCTGTCCCTCTGTCCACACTGCCATACTTTTCCTTTCCCATTTGAGTGGGAAACCCTCCACCAAGGGCTCTGTAGGGATTAAGGGATCCCCAAGAGCAATGAACCAAGGCTAGTGAGTGAACACAAAGCTATTTGGAAACAAAACTGGATGTTTTGTCCACTCAGGTGAGTTTGCAAGACATCAAGACAGTTGCTATCAGTCTCCTAGATACTTACATAAAATAGAATCTACAGCCTCCATCGTATTACATATCATGTCAATAAAATCTTAACAGTTTCCTCCAGACATATTGGTAAACAGTAACCCTTTAAGTTGTCCTATTGCCAAAATCACAAGTCAGATAAAAATATAAAGATAAACCAGTGAGATTTTATGATGGTGTTTTATTGATTCATGGATAAAATTTTAGAATGTAAGTTATAAGACCTTGTTTTCATGTGCCTGTATGTTTATGTATGTATGTATTACCAAATTATTTTATAAAATTCTTTTGAGGAGCTCTATACAGATTGGCTTTGAGATATGTGAGCACTTTGATAAATTAAGTATCCATAAAATTCTCAGATATATACAAATTAATCCAATTATTTCTTAGTTTACTTGATCTGGGGCAATTTTTGGTAAATGAAGCTAGCTTTTAAAATTGTCAGTAAAATAAAAGCATACATGTTATCAATGTTGCCAGCATCAAATATAATACATACATACATTCATTGCAGCTCTATTTACGATAGCCGGACATGGAAGCAAACTAAATGTCCATTGACAGAGGAATGAATAAAGAGTATGTGGTACATATATACAATGGAATATTACTCAATCATAAAAAAGAATGAAACAATGCCATTTGCAGCAACATGGAGGGACCTAGAGACTGTCATAGTGAGCGAAGTAAGTCAGACAAAGACAAATATCATATGATATCACTTATATGTGGCATCTAAAAAAATGATGCAGGGCTTCCCTGGTGGCTCAGTGGTTAAGAATCCACCTGCCAATGCAAGGAACAAGGGTTCAAGCCCTGGTCCAGGAAGTTCCCACATGCCGCGGAGCAACGAAGCCCGTGAGCCACAACTACTGAGCCTGCACTCTAGAGCCCACAAGTCACAACTACTGAAGCCCGCATGCCTAGAGCCCATGCTCTGCAACAAGAAAAGCCACCGCAATGAGAAGCCCACGCACTGCAAAGAAGAGTAGCCCGCACTCACCGCAACTAGAGAAAGCATGCACGCAGCAAGGAAGACCCAACGCAGCCAAAACTAAATCAATAAAATAAATACATAAATTTTAAAAAATGATGCAAATGAACGTATTTACGGAACAGAAATAGAGTCACAGATGTAAAAAACAAACTTATGGCTACCAGGGGGGAAAGAAGGGGAGGGATAAACTGGGAGATTGGGATTGACATATACACTGTACTATATATAAAATGGATAACTAATAACGACCTACTGTATAGCACAGGGAATTCACTCAATACTCTGTAACAACATATATGAGAAAAGAATCTAAGAAAGAGTAGATATACGTATATGTATAACTGATGTAGTTTGCTGTACAGCAGAAAACTAACACAACATTGTAAATCAAGTATATGCCAATACAATTTATTTTAATGCAGACATACATTAATTTCCTACCTAGAATTACCTGTCAAGCAAGCTTAAGCTATCTCTCCTAGGTGGTAACAATTATAAGACTATTGGGCTTCCCTGGTGGCGCAGTGGTTAGGAGACCGCCTGCCGATGCAGGGGACACAGGTGCGTGTCCTGGTCTGGGAAGATCCCACATGCCGCGGAGCGGCTAGGCCCGTGAGCCATGGCCGCTGAGCCTGCGCGTCCGGAGCCTGTGCTCCGCAACGGGAGAGGCCACAACAGTGAGAGGCCCGTGTACTGCAAAAAACAAACAAACAAACAAAAAAAAGACTATAAATTCAACCCAAAAATGTGTACAATAAAAATGAATTGCTTGATGCATGTGAGGCATGGCATTTTTTAAAAATAAAGAAAAACAAAAAGGATGAAACTGTGTGTTTGACTTCTTAAGTTCTTGTTATCTGTGAACTTTTCAACACTCCAAATTTTTCAACAGGAAAATAACTTAGGATGATGTCTATAGATGTCTGTTTAACACATGAAATTTTCAGGATCAATTCAACTATAGTTGAATTCAACTATTGTTGAAATGTTAAGAAGTGAATTGAGTACATGTAAAGAGGATAAAAAATTATAGGGACTTCCCTGGCAGTCCAGTGGTTAAGACTCGAGGCTCCCAATGCAGGGGGCATGGGTTTGATCCCTGGTCAAGGAATTAAGATCCCTCATGCCTCATGGCACAGCCTGAAAAATTATAAATACACTTTTCAACAATAAATATGTTTTATAATATGTCTACTGAAAACAGTTCTACAAACATTTTGGTAACTTGAAACCTCAAATCTATACTAATTTAAGGTAAATAATGACTATCCATGGGATAGCTAGATCATTTCCAAATAAGATAAAATATTGAAAGATTAATTGCTTTATGTTTAACATTAAATGAACAAATGTTTTAGCGACTTTGGCATCTTTTTATCATACAGTATAGGGAAGATAAATATATATGACCTATTAATAAAAATGAGAAATTGTACTACAGAGATGCATGTACATGTAGAAAAATATGATATTACATATTCATAAACTTACTACAGAATGGTAGTATGAGGCAATTAAAATTTGCTCACATCCTAGTTTACTGTGTAAAAGAAAGACAACTAATGGTTATAAATTCTAACCAATGCATGTAAATGACACTTCTGTGATTACAAGTTTAAAGGAAAAAAAGCGTATGTATGCAGGGAATGAAAAATGTGTTTAGATAAAGAAAGTGATGAAGTATGTGTTTTTATTAATGGCAATAAGAGAATAATTTAGACCTAAATTAAAGTAACAGTTTGTTCTAGAATGAGAAAGAGAAAAGAGTAAGACAAAAACTGAATGGACGTAAAATAATTGTAGATTTATGAGAAAGAAATCTTGTAAAAGAAATCCTGTCTTGTGTGGTCAAAGCTGGCTAAGATTGGATGGATTTTTTAAAATAGAGTTATTAAAATTGACATAGAATTAATAATGTAATAAAGCAAAAGTGGAATTGGGTTCTGTCTTTCTTCTAAAAAATAAACAAAGTTTATTTGGATGACTCCAAGTAGAAATTGTTAATTTTTTTCCTGTACTTATAAGAAATCAGCTTGGAAACCAAGATTTTCCCTCTTAAAATAAGTTCCAGTGTCCTGTGTTGTTTTTATCAGGTCTTTAATTACTCAAGAAAACCAGAGATCAGCCAAGATGGTGGAGTAGAAAGACCCTGAGCCTACCTCCCTTCCTAAACACAACAAAATCACAAATATCTGCAGAACAACCATCTATGAAAAAGACCAAAACAGACCAGAAAAAACTTCTTCTACAACTAAAGACATAAAGAAGGAACAATGAGACTTCCCTGGCACTCCAGTGGTTGGGGCTTCACCTTCCAGTGCAGGGAGTGGAGGTTCAATCCCTGGTCAGGGAGCTAGGATCCCACAAGACTTGTGGCCAAAAAACCAAGACATAAAACAGAGGCAATAGTAACAAATTCAATAAGGACTTTAAAAATTGTCCACATCAAAAAAAAAAAAAAAAAAAAAAAGAAGGAACCATAACGAGACAAGTAGGAGGGACAGACTCATGATATAATCAAATCTCATACCACAGGTTGGGCAACCAAGAAACTGGAGAATAAGTCTATTGTAGAGGTTCTCCCATGGGACTGAGGGTTCTGAACCCCACATAGGGCTCTTCAGCCTGGGGGTTCTGCACCAGAAAGACAAGCCCCCAGAGCACGTGGCTTTGAAATCCAGCAAGGCTTAATTTAGGGAGTCCAAAAGGACTGGGGGAAATAGAGACTTCACTCTTAGAAGGCACACACAAAATCTCACCTACACTGAGACCCAGGGCAAAAGCAGTGATTTGATAGGAGCCTGGACCAGGCCTAACTGCTGGTCTGAGAGAGTCTCCCAGAAAGGCAGATGGTGACTGTGGCTAACCCTGGGGACATAAACACTGGCAGCAGCCATATTTGGGAGCTTTCTACCACATGGACACTACTTTAGGTGGCCACCAACCTGGGATCCTCCCTCTAGCTCATTAGCACAAAGACCTGACCCCACCCAACACCTTTAGGTGCCAGTGCTTGGGATACCTCAGGCCAAACAACTAACTGGGTGGGGACACAGTCCCACCCATCAACAGATAGGCCATCTAAATATTTCCTGAGTCCACAGCCACCTCTAGACATGCCCCTAGACACAGTCCTTCCTACCAGAGGGCCAAGACCCAGCTCCACCCACCAGTAGGAAGGCACCAGCCATGCCCTCTAGGAAGCCTGCAGTAGCCTCTACACCAGCCTCACCCACCAGAAGGCAGACACCAGAAGTAAGAAAACATCAATCCTGCAGCCTGTGGGCCCAGCCTGCCCACAGCAGGCTAGACCCTACCTTGAGACCATCTGGAGCCCATCCTGCCCACTAGAAAGCAAGCACAATCTTCAGGATACCATGGCCCCCATACCTAACTGTCAGGAACTTCCCTTTCCTACCAACAATCTGACACCAGCTCTGGGATCCCTGGACCCTTCAGCCAGGCTCCAGAATTTGACTCTGCCTGCCTGTAGTCCAGCAGTAACCCCAAGACCTGGATTCACTCATCACTGGTGGGGGGAGGGAGAGACCTGGAGTCTTCTGGACCCTGAATCCACCCACCAGTGAGTCAGCACTATCCCTAAGGCTTCCTGATGCTCTGCAGCCAGCCACCTTATGACCAGGCCCTGATAAACAGCAGACAGCAGCATCCTCACAAGACAGAGCCTGGCAACCAACCGAGCTAGTGGCTAACAGAGCCTACCAGACTGCCCACATAGTCAGCCCACCACAGCAGGACTCATACAGCATTCTTAGGATGAAACCCCTAAAACATATACATTGGGTGATGAGAGGAAAGTGCACTGCTGGGACACATAGGATGTCTCCTACAAAAGGCCACTTCTCCAAGGTTGGGAAGTGTGAATAACCTAACAGATATATAAAAATACAAGTGGCAACTTAGACAAAATGAGGTGGCATAGATGAAGGAACAAGATAAAACCCCAGAAGAAGAACAAAATGAGGTGGAACCAGGCAAGCTACCTGAGAAAGAATTCAATGTAATGATCATAAAGATGATGAGAAGAATGGATGGACAGAGTGAGAAGTTAGAAATTTTTAAAAAAGAGTTAAAAAAAATAAAGAAAAACCAAACACAGATGAAGAATACCATAATTGAAATGAAAAAAATACACTAGAAGAATCAACAGTAGACTAAATGATACAGAGGAATGGATCAGTGGGCTGCAAGACAGAATAGTGGAAATCACTGCCGCTGAACAGAAAAAAGAATAAAAAGAAATGAGGATAGTTTAAGAGACTTCTGGGACAATATAAAGCACACGAATATTCACATTCTAGGTGTCCCACAAGGAAAAGAGAGAAAAAGGTGCTAAGGACATATTTGAAAACATAATAGCTGAAAAATTCCCTAACCTGGGAAAAGAAACAGTCACCCAAGTGCAAGAAGTGCAGACAGTCCTATACAGGATAAGCCCAAAGAGGAACAGACAAAGGCACATTGTAATCAAAATGATGAAAATTCAATATAAAGAGAAAAAAAAAAAACGGCAACAAGGGAAAGGTAACTAATAACATACAAGGGAACTCCCATAAGGCTATCAGGTGATGTTTCAGCAGAAGATATGCAGGCCAGAAGGGAGTGGCACAATATATTTAAAATGATGAAAGAGAAAAACGTACCACAAAGAATGTTGTAACCTTATCTAGGAAGGCTCTCATTCAGATTTGATGGAGAGATCAAATGCTTTACATACAAGCAGGAGCTGAAAGTGTTCAGCACCACCAAACCAGCCTTACAACAAATGTTAAAGGAAGTTCTTTAGGCGAGAAAGAATAGGCCACAACTAGAAACAAGAAAATTACAAACTGGAAAACCTCACTGGAAAAGGCAAACATACAGTAAAGGTAGGAAATCATCCACACAAAAACAGTCAGTAGGGAGGTTAAGAGATAAATTAGTAAAATCATCCATATCGACAAAAAAGAGTTAAGGGATATACAAAACAATTAGATTTAAAATATAATATCAAAAACAGTCATCATGAGGGGAAGGAAATACAAATGCAGGGGTTTTAAAATGCATTTGAAATTAAGAGGTCAACAATTTAAATTAATCATATATATATATGTATATATATATATAGACTGCTATATAAAAGCCTCATGGTAACCACAAACCAAAAATCTATAACAGATAAACACGCAAAAAAGGAAAAGGAATCCAAATATAACACTAAAGATAGTCATTAAATCACAAGAGAAGAGAACAAAAAAAAAAAAAAAAGAGAGAAGAAAAGAAAAAGAAAAGGGAAAAAGGACCTACAAAAACAAACCTAAAACAATTTAAAAAATGGCAATATGACCATGCATATTGATAATTACCTCTAAATTTAAATAGACTAAATGCTCCAATCAAAAGAAACAGAATGGCTGAATGGATACAAAACCAAGACATGTATATATGCTGTCTACAGGAGACTCATTTCAGATCAAGAGACACACAGACTGAAAGTGAGGAGATGGAAAAAGTTATTCCACACAAAAGGAAATCAAATGAAAGCTGGAATAGCAATACTTATATCAGAAAACATAGACTTAAAAATGAAGATTGTTAGAAGAGGTTAAAAGGGACACTACATAATGATCAAGGGATCAATCCAAGAAAAAGATATAACAGTTGCAATTACATATACACCCAACATAAGAGCACCTAAAAATAGAAGGCAAGCATTAATGGACATAAAAGGAGAAATCAGCAGTAACACAAAAATAGAAGGGGAATTTAACACCTTGCTTACGTCAATGGACAGATAATCCAAACAGAAAAATCAATAAGGAAACAGAGGTCTTAAATGACACATTAGACCTAGTGCACTTATTTGATATATAGAGACAGAGCACTCCTTCCAAAAGAAGGAGAATACACATTCTTTTCAAGGGCACATGGAACATTCTTCAGGATAAATCACATGCTGGGTCACAAAGCAAGCCTCAGTAGATTTAAGAAAACTGAAATTATGTCAAGCATTGTTTTTGACCACAATGCAATAAGACTAGAAATCAACTACAAGAAAAAAACCTTCAAACTAAACAAACAGGAGGCTAAACAATATGCTACTAAACAACCAATGAATCACTGAAGGAATTAAAAAGGAAATAAAAAAAAACCTAGAGGCACATGAAAATGAAAACACAATGATCCAAAATCTATGGGAAGCAGCAAAAGCAGTTCTAAGAGGGAAGTTTATAGTGATAGAAGCTTACCTCAAGAAATAAGAAATATTTCAAATAAACAACCTAAACTTACACCTAAAGGAATTAGAGAAAGAAGCCTAAACAAAACCCAAAGTTAATAGAAAGAAAGAAATCACAAACACCAGAGCAGAAATAAATGAAATGTAGACTGGAAAAAGAAAAACAATAAGAAAGAGAAATAAAACTAAAAACTGGTACTTTGAAAATACAAACAAAATTTATAAACTTTTAGGCAGACTCATCAAGGAAAAAAAGGAGAGGGTCCATATCAATAAAATCAGAAATGAAAAAGAAGAGGTTACAGCTGACACCACAGAAACACAAAGGATCATAAAAAACTACTATGGACAACTATATGCCAATAAAATGGACAACCTAGATGAAATGGACAAATTCTTAGAAAGGTACAGTGTCCCAAGATGAAACAGGGAGAAATAGAAAATATGAACAGGCCAATTACAAGTACTGAAACTGAATCTGTGATTTAAAAACTCCCAGCAAACAAAAGTCCAGGGCCAGATGGCTTCACAGGCAAATTCTATCAAACGTTTAGAGAAGGACTAACACCCATCCTTCTAAAATTATTCCAAAAAATCGCAGAGGAAGGAACACATCCAAACTCATTCTATGAGGCCACCATCACCAAAACCAATCAAAGGTACCACAAAAAAAGAAAATTACAGGCCAATATCTTTGATGAATATAGATGCAAAAAATCCTCAAAAATACTAGCAAACCAAAAACAACAATACATTAAAAGGATCAGACACCATGATCAAGTGGGATTTATCCCAGGGATGCAAGGGTTTTTCAATATCCACAAATCAATCAATATGATATACCACATTAACAAATTGAAGAATGAAAACCATATGATCATCTTAGTAGAAGCAGAAAAAAGCTTTTGACAAAATTCAACATCTATTTATGATTAAAAAATAACTTTTCATAAAACGGGCATAGAGGAAATATATCTCAATATAATAAAGGCCGTATATGACAAACCTACAGCTAACATCATATTCAGTGATGAAAAGCTGAAAACATGTCCACTAAGACCAGGAACAAGACAAGGATGCCCATTATTGCCACTTTTATTCCACATAGTTTTGGAACACAGAGCCACAGCAATCAGAAAAAAACCAAAGCAAAACAAAAACAGCAAGAAAAAGAATCCAGATTGGAAAGGAAGAAGTAAAACTGTCACTGTTTTCAGATAACATGATATTATACACAGAAAATTCTAAAAATGCCACCAAAGAACTCCTAGGTCTCAACAATGAATTTGGTAAAGTGACTGGATACAAAATTAATATACAGAAATTGGTTGCATTTCTATACACTAACAACAAAATGTCAGAAAGAGAAATTTAGGAAACAATCCCATTTACCTTCACATCAAAAAGAATAAAATACCTAGGAAGAAACCTGCCTAAGGAGGCAAAAGACCTGTATTCCAAAAACTATAAGATGCTGATGAAAGAAATTAAAGATGACACAAACAGATGGCAAGATATACCATGTTCTTGGATTGGAAGAATCAACACTGAAAATGACTATACTACCCAAAGTAATCTACAGATCCAGTGCAATCTCTATCAAATTACCAATGGCATTTTTCACAGAATCAGAACAAAAAATTTTACAATTTGTATGGAAACACAAAAGTCCCTGAATAGCCAAAGCAATGTTGAGAAAAAACAAACAAACACACAAAAACGGAGCTGGAAGAATCAGACTCCCTGACTTCAAACTATACTACAAAGCTACAGTCAAAACAACCATATGGTGTTGGCACAAAAACAGACATATAAATTAGTGGAAGAGGATAGAAAGTTCAGAAATAAATCCACAAATTTATGGTCAATTAACCTATAACACAGGAGGCAAGAATATACGAAGGAGAAAAGGCAGTCCCTTTAATAAGTGATGCTGGGAAAACTGGACAGCTACATGTAAAAGAATGAAATTAGAACATTCTCTAACACCATATACAAAAAACATACAAAACCTCAAAATGGATTAAAGACCTAAATGTTAGACCAGTCACTATAAAAATCCTAGAGGAAAACATAGGTAGACTATGCTTTGACATAAATCACAGCAGTATTTTTTTGGATCCATGTCCTAGAGTAATGGAAATTTAAAAAAATTCACAAATGGGACCTTATTAAGCTGAAAAACTTCTGCATAGCAAAGGAAACCTTTGACAAAATGAAAAGGCGGTTCAAATGGGAGAAAATATTTGCAAATGATATGACCGACAAGGGGTTAATATCTGACATATATAAACAGCTCATACAACTCAATACCAAAGCAAAAAACAACAGGATTCTAAAATGGCAGAAGACCTGAATAGACATTTTTCCAAAGAAGATGTACTGATGGACAGCAGGCACATGAAAAAATGTTCAATATCTCTAATCATCAGAGAAATGCAAATCAGTACCACAATGAGATATCACCTCACATCTGTAAAAATGGCTACCATCAAAAAGACTACAAATAACAAATGTTGACAAGGATGTGGAAAAAAGTGAACTCTAGTACACTGTTGGTGAGAATGTAAATTGGTACAGCCACTAGGAGAACATTATGGAGGTTTCAAAGAACCGAAAATATATCTAACATATGATCCAGCAATTCCACTTTGTGATATATATATCAAAAAACTGCAAAAAAGATACATGCACCCAAATGTTCATAGCAGCATTATTTACAATAGCCAAGATATGGAAGCAACCCAACATGCACATGGATAAAGATGTGATATATATACCACTCAGCCATAAAAAAATAATGAAATTCTGCCATTTGCAACAATGTGGATGGACCTAGAGAGTATTATGCTTAGAGAAATAAATCAAAGATAAATTGTGTATGTTATCACTTATATGCGAAATCTAAAAAATAAAACTGTACAGCAAAACAGAAACAGAGTCAAAGATACAGAGAACAAACTAGTGGACTCCCCTAGTGGGGAAGGGGGAATGGGAGGGAGGGGACAAGATATTTATATGGGATTAAGAGATACAAACTCCTATGTATAAAATAGATAAGCAACAATGATATAATGTATAGCACGGGGAAATATAGCTTTTATTTTGTAATAACTTTAGGTGGAGTATAATCTATAAAAATACTGAATCACTATGCTATAAACCTGAAACTAATATAATATTGTAAATCCACTATGCTTCAATTGAAAAACAAAGAAAGAAATGTGGTGGGAAAACTTTCCTGCATCTTGCAAGTTCTTTATGGTGGCACAAATATTTGCAATGCTTCCAGGAATCAGTATTGATTTGGATTTACTATTTTTGTTGGTAGATTCAGCTCTAATGTCTTCAATGTCACCTCTCCCACCATAACAGCTCTCATTTCACAGGTCAAGAAACCAATGAAAGGTTTCTGCCATGAGCTAAGTTTACCTAATCCAGTTATGAATTCTAAAACTGTGTAAGTAACCATCAGATGGATCTGGGAACCACTGGACTCACTGTAAGACCATTTCCATCTAAAAACCAGAAATCATCTGAACCCCCCAAAGCCCCTACTCTGTTGGAGGGCCACCGTGACATTTTAGGTTCCCTGGAAGCAATGTCAGTTCAAAGCTAGTGTCTAGCGGTGCTTGAAAGTTCTGATAATTTTCTTTTTGCCAATCATGGTCACCCCAGTTAAAGACTCTAGTTCCCTCTGGGGAAGTCTGGAGAAAGATTAACAGAACAAACCTCTCATACTGTACTGAAGTCTTCCCTCAGATGGACCTGGTCTCTTCATTCAAGGAATTCTGGGTCTATAAACTGAGTCAAATCTGGAAATTCACTGATGGACTTTCACTCTGATTTTTTATGATTCAAGTAAGACTAGTGTTTACTTGTCCTACATATCAAGTAAAAATTTAGTAGTCTTCCATATCTCTTTCACTTCTAGGACTATCAAGATAACAAGCAAAGGCCATAGATCTGTGCAATTCAGACTATTCTGATTGCTGCCTAGACTCTGAAGTCCATTACTGTAACTATGCCTACTTTGGTTTTGGCCCTTGACAAATCTACTTAGTCCCTACCACACAGGGATCCAATTACTCCTGTCACATTTAGATTTTCCAGTTGAGTGGCTGCAGTTCTCACTATAAGTTCTGTTAACATTTGGGTTGCTATGCTGCTAAAAAAATAAGAGCATCATGGAACACTTCAAGGATGCTAGGCCTCCTCTTACAAATTTATTTATCAAATGATTGGTGCAAGATGTGTCTTCTGGACCCTCTTATAATGGGTAAGTAAGTCTTAAATCACACATCCACCCTAAAGTTCTACATTTCTAAGTTTTTTAATATCTTCCTCTACATTAAACAAGAGGATTTTAGGCATTTCTCTTTAACTTAAGATGGTCCATCTTTTAATTCATGCGTCAGCCAACCAGTCCAACAAACTGATGTAGCTCTTTTTATCTCCTTAAGCTGCAACAATAAATGCGTAATCTCTGCTTAGTGGTCCCATGTCAATACATTTGGCCTGATTTGACTTTATGTATCTTCTATCTCCCACATTCTTAATATACTTCTTCACACATATTCCACAGATTTCTGACTGTATACATTAGAAAACTCAATTAATTCTTTGTTGTATAATGCAACTCCTCAAGGATCACTTTTGTACCTCACCTTTAGTGGCCTGTAGAGACTTGAGGCTAGATATAGGTGGCAACTGCCTCAGAGGATGTTATTATCTTATTCTCATGCAATGTAGGATTAGTCCCCTCAGATTCAGGTGAAAACACTAATACCACTGTAAATTAGGAGCTGTTAACATTTGGGTGGCAATGCTGCTACACATGAGGAAGGAGAGTTCCCTTCCACTGGCTGTGAGATCACTTGCATGGGCAAAAGCACTCATTATAATGTAGAGACTCAATGCCTCCAGCCTCATCAGTGTCTTCCCATGCTTCTCCATCTAGTATACAGGATCCCATTTTTTCCATTTAATATCCTCACCTAAACAGTAGACACCCTATGAGCCTGGGATATCAACCTGCCTTGATATTCAACAAATAGCAATCTGACTTTAAGCAATTTCAGCTCTGCCAAATGATAAGACTCTTTCTTGGTGATTCTAAAATTTCTTAGGACATTCATGCAATGCATGAGCTGAGAATTCAAACTGAGCTCATCCTTTTTGTGCAACACTTTGCTCAGAAACACTAGAAGGAACCAACAAATATCATTATATTCCTTAGTTTACAAAATATATTAGAAATTATCATATATAAAAGTACATAATTCCTTGTTTATTAGAGTTATCCAATGTAAGTATTTTGCATATCTCTATAAGCAGTTCACACCCTGGACTATCAGTGCTGTGTTTATAACTGGAAATAGAGTCAGTAGTATCTTTAAACCTAATCATATTTGAGAGCCCTTCCCAGGAACTAAGAAAATAACTCTGAAAACTCATACTTATTTTTTTTGGCTCTAGAACTCCTCTCCTTATCAAAATCTATATTGAATAGGGTTCTCAAAAAAATCCAGATGCAATGGGAAATAGAGGGATAGATAAATAGAGATACATATACATATATACATGCATACACAGATGTAAGAGAAGATTTAAAATAAGAATTGGCTCAGGAATTATGCAGGTGAGGAGTCCCACAATTTGCCATCAGCAGATTGTGCAGACTGTTCAGATTTCTGGAGAACCAATAAATCCAGTGGAATAATTTAGGCTCTGAAGACCTGAGAAAAAGGGATAACTGGTGTAGTCCCAGAATCCAAAACGCTGAGAAAGAGGAACACTCATTTCATAGGGTGGGAATAAATGGACATCCAGGTCAGGAAGAGAGATAGGGATTTGCCATTTCTTCACCTTGTTTTCTATTAAGGCTCTCTATTTGAATTGAATGATGTCTGCTCTCATGTTGAGCAAGGATTTCTTTACCCAGTCTACTGACTCAAATTCTAATCCCTTCCAGAAAAATCCTCACAAACATACCAAGAAAGGATGTTTTACCAGCTATATAGACTTCCCTTAACAAGGCACGTTGACACATAAATTTAGCTATCACAAGTCCACCCCTTGACAAATTGACACCTAACCCATTGCCTTAAACCATATTAATCTACAAATAAAGACAATCATAAGATGATAATTCCATCCAGCATGACACAACCATGCTGCTACAATGGAAAACAACCTAACTTCTTCCTCAGAAAAAGATTTAATGTCCTTGAGTAATGTTTACTCTTAACAAATACTATGATATAAAATTAACAATATTCAAATTCTGTAATACAAAATCAACTTATCTCAGGTTACCTTATAAGGCAATATGAGAGGATAGAAAAAAAATATTTGCTTAACATATGTATATATACACATGGAAAGATATTCATAACAAAATAAGGATGAAATACTCATGGCAAATCCTTATTTCTGCCACCAGTCACATGATCATAGCTAGTGTTCATAACTACCTTCTCTTCTGCTAGGCATTCTGTATTCCCTTTCCTTCAGCAACAACCTCATCCGGTTGTGTTTTCTTATCTGGTTGGGACCCAAACCTTCATTTCTGAAAGTCTGGCACATTACTGGTGTTGCTTGGATTGAATAGTTGTAGTTTCCTATTGATCTTAATCATGGTGATTATAATACAGAGAAACCCTAATTGATATCCTGTATTCCAGACATACTCTTTCTTACCTCCATTGCAGAGTAGCTGTCCAAGTTCACTTTGGCAGTGACAAACGTTAGTAAACAGGTAATATTAACTTGTCCCATTTGCCTGTCACAGAATTCAGATAAAAATATAAAGTGGATATAAACCAGTGAGATTGAATTACTATATTTTCGTCTTGTGGAAAAAATAGAATGAAAGCTGTGAGGTATCTTTTGCATCTGTCTGTATGTTTTGTTTTATTTTTGTTTTTTAAATTTTTTATTGGAGTGCAGTTGATTTACAATGTTGTGTTTGTTTCAGGTGTACAAGAAAGTGAATCAGCTATACATATACATATATCCACTCTTTTTTAGATTCTTTTCCCATATAGGCCATTAGAAAAATTGAGTAGAGTTCCCTGTGCTATACAGTAGGTCCTTATTAGTTATCTATTTTATATATAGTAGTGTGTATATGTCAATCTCAAACTCTCAGTTTATCCCTCCCCCCTCTTACCCTTGGTAATCATAAGTTTTTCTACATCTGTAACTCTGTTTCTGTTTTGCAGATAAGTTTATTGTACCCTTTTTTAGATTCCAAATATAAGTGATATCCTATGACAGTATGATATCTCAGTATGACACTCAGTATGACAATCTCTAGGTCCGTGCATGTTGCTGCAAATAGCATTATTTTGTTCTTTTATATGGCTGAGTAATATTCCATTGTATATATGTACCACATCTTCTCTATCCATTCCTCTGTCAATGGACATTTAGGATGCTTCCATGTCCAGGCTATTGTATAGTGCTTCAATTAACATTGTGGTGCATGTATCTTTTCGAATTATGGTTTTCTCCTCATATATGCCCAGGAATGAGATTGCTGGATCATATAGTAACTCTATTTTTAGTTTTTTACGGAACCTCCATACTGTTCTCGATAGTGGCTGTACCAATTTACATTACAACCAACAGCGCAGGAGAGACCCCTTTTCTCCACACCCCCTCCAGCATTTATTGTTTGTAGATTTTTTCATTACAACCATTCTAACGTGGAGGTTATACCTCATTGCATTTTTGATTTGCATTTCTCTAATAATTAGTGACGATGAGTATCTTTTCATGTGATTTTTAGCCATCTGCATGTCTTTTCTTTTTTTACATCTTTATTGGAGTATAATTGCTTTACAATGGTATGTTAGTTTCTGCTTTATAACAAAATGAATCAGCTATACATATACATATATTCCCATATCTCCTCCCTCTTGTGCCTCCTTCCCATCATCCCTATCCCACTCCTCTGGTGGTTACAAAGCACAAGGCTGATCTCCCTGTGCTATGTGGCTGCTTCCCACTACCTATCTATTTCACATTTGGTAGTGTATATATGTACATGCCACTCTCTCAATTCGTCCCAGATTACCCTTCCCCCTCCCCACGTCCTCAAGTCCACTCTCTATATCTCTGTCTTTATTCCCGTACTGCCACTTGGTTCTTCAGAACATTTTTTTTTTTTTTAGAATCCATATATATGTCTTACCATATGGTATTTGTTTTTCTCTTTCTGACTTACTTCACTCTGTATGACAGACTCTAGGCCCATCTACCTCACTACAAATAACTCAATTTCATTTTTTATGGCTCAATAATATTCCATTGTATATATGTGCCAGAACTTCTTTATCTATTCATCTGTTGATGGACACTTAAGTTGCTTCCTTATCCTGGCTATTGTAAATAGTGCTGCAATGAACATTATGGTACATGACTCATTTTGAATTATGGTTTTCTGAGGGTATATGCCCAGTAGTGGAATTGCTGGGTACTATGGTAGTTCTATTTTTAGTTTTAAAGGAACCTCCATACTGTTCTCCATAGTGGCTGTATCAATTTTCATTCCCACCAACAGTGCAAGAGGGTTCCCTTTCCTCCACACCATCTCCAGCAGTTATTATTTGTAGATTTTTTGATGGTGGCCATTCTGACCAGTGTGAGGTAATACCTAATTGTAGTTTTGAATTACATTTCTCTAATAATTAGTAACGTTGATCATCCTTTCATGTGTCTGTTGGCAATCTGTATATTTTCTTTGGAGAAACGTCTATTTAGGTCTCTCCCTATTTTTGGAATGGTTTTTTTATTTATTTATTTTTTTCTGATATTGAGCTGCATGAGCAGCGTGTACATTTTGGAGCTTAACCCTCTGTCAGTTGCTTCATTTGCATATGACTTCTCCCATTCCAAAGGCTGTCTTTTCATCTTGTTTATGGTTTCCTTTGCTGTGCAAAAGCTTTAAAGTTTCATTAGGTTCCATTTGTTTATTTTAGTTTTTATTTCCATTTCTCTAGGAGGTGGGTCAAAAGGATCTTGCTGTGATATATGTCATAGAGTTTTTGGCCTAACTTTTCCTCTAAGAGTGTTATAGTATCTGGCATTGCATTTAGGTCTTTCATCCATTTTGAGTTTATTTTTGTGCATGGTGTTAGGGAGTGTCCTAATTTCATTCTTTTACATGTAGCTGTCCAGTTTTCCCAGCACCACTTATTGAAGAAGCTGTCTTTTCTCCATTGTATGTTCTAGGCTCCTTTATCAAAGATATGGTAACCATATGCATGTGGTTTTATCTCTGGGCTTTCAATCCTGTTCCATTGATCTATCTTTCTGTTTTTGTGCCAGTACCATAGTGTCTTGATTACTGTAGATTTATAGTATAGTCTGAAGTCAGGGAGCCAGATTCGTCCAGCTCCTTTTCACTTTCTCAAGATTTCTTTGGCTGTTCGGGGTCTTTTGGGTTTCCAAACAAATTGTGAATTTTTTTGCTCTAGTTCTGTGAAAAATGCCATTGGTAATTTGATAGGGATTGCAAAGAATTTTCAGATTTCTTTGGGTAGTATAGTCATTTTCACAATGTTGATTCTTCCAATCCAAGAACATGGTATATATCTCTCCATCTCTTTGTATCATCTTTAATTTGTTTCATCAGCATATTATAGTTTTTGGCATGCAGGTCTTTTGTCTCCTTAGGTAGGCTTATCCCTAGGTATTTTATTCTTTTTGTTGCAATGATAAATGGGAGTGTTTCCTTAATTTCCCTTTCCTATTTTTCATCACTAGTGTATAGGAATGCAAGAGCTTTCTGTGCATTACTTTTGTATCCTGCTACTTTACCAAATTCATTCATTAACTCTAGTAGTTTTCTGATAGCAACTTTAGGATTCTCTATGTTTAGTATCATGTCATCTGCAAACAGTGACAGCTTTACTTCTTATTTTTGGTTTGGATTCCTTATATTTATTTTTCCTCTCTGGTTGCTGTGACTGAAACTTCCAAACCTATGTTGAATAATAGTGGTGAGAGTGGGCAACCTTGTCTTGTTCCTGATCTTACTGGAAAAGGTTTCAGTTTTTCACCATTGAGAATGATGTTGGCTGTGGGTTTGTCATATATGGCCTTTATTACGTTGAGGTAAGTTCCCTCTATGCCTATTTTCTGGAGGGTTTTCTGGCATAAATAGCTGTTGGATTTTGTCAGAAGATTTTTCTGAATCTGTTGAGGTGATCATATGGTTTTTCTCCTTCAATTTGTTAATATGCTGTATCACATTGATTGATTTGCGTACATTGAAGAATCTTTGCATTCCTGGGATAAACCCCACTTGATCATGGTGTATGATCCCTTTAATGTGCTGGTGGATTCTGTTTGCTAGTATTATGTTAAGGATTTTTGCATCTATGTTCCTCAGTGATATTGGCCTGTAGTTTTCTTTCTTTGTGACATCTGTGTCTAGTTTTGGTATCAGGGTGATGGTGGCCTCGTAGAATGAGTTTGGGAGTGTTCCTCCCTCTGCTATATTTTGGAAGAGTTTGAGAAGGATAGGTGTTAGCTCTTCTCTAAATGTTTGATAGAATTTGCTGAAGCCATCTGGTCCTGGGGTTTTGTTTGTTGGAAGATTTTTAATCACAATTTCAATTTCAGTGCTTGTGATTGGTCTGTTCATATTTTCTATTTCTTCCCGGTTCAGCCTTGGCAGGTTGTGCCTTTCTAAGAATTTGTCCATTTCTTCCAGGTTCTGCATTTTATTGGCATATAGTTGCTTGTAGTAACATCTCATTACCCTTTGCATTTCTGCAGTGTCAGGTGTTACTTCTCCTTTTTCATTTCTAATTCTATTGATTTGAGTCTTCTCCCTTGTTTTCTGGATGAGTCTGGCTAGTGGTTTATCAATTTTGTTTATCTTCTCAAAGAACCAGCTTTTAGAGTTATTGATCTTTGCTATTGTTTCCTTCATTTCTTTTTCATTTATTTCTGATCTGATTTTTATGATTTCTTTCCTTCTGCCAACTTTAGGGTTTTCTTGTTCTTCTTTCTCTAATTGCTTTAGGTTTAAGGTTAGGTTGTTTATTTGAGATGTTCTTTGTTTCTTGAAGTAGGATTGTATTGCTATAAACTTCCCTCTTAGAACTGCTTTTGCTGCATCCCATAGGTTTTTGGTCATTTTGTTTTCATTGTCGTTTGTTTCTAGATACTTTTTGATTTCCTCTTTGCATTCTTCAGTGATCTCTTGGTTATTTAGTACTGTACTGTTCAGCCACCATGTGTTTGTATTTTTTACAGAATTTTTCCTGTAATTGACATCATGTCATAGCATTACGGTTGGAAAAGGTACTTGATAGGGTTTCAATTTTCGTAAATTTACCAAGCCTTGATTTGTGACCCATATATGACTTATCCTGGAAAATGTTCCATGAGCACTTGAGAAGAAAGTGTATTCTCTAGTTTTTGGTTGGAATGTCCTATAAATATCAATTATATCCATCTTGTTTAATGTATCTCTTAAAGGTTGTGTTTTCTTATTTGTTTTCATTTTGGATGATCTGTCCATTGGTGAAAGTGGGGTGTTAAAGTCCTCTACTATGAATGTGGTACTGTCAATTTCCCCTTTTATGGCTCTTATCATTTGCCTTATGTATTGAGATGCTCCTGTGTTGGGTGCATAACTGTTTACAATTGTTATATCTTCTTCTTGAATTGATCCCTTAATCATTATGTAGTTTACTTCTTTGTCTCTTGTAATAGTCTTTATTTTAAAGTCTATTTTCTCTGATATGACTATTGCTACTCCAGTTTTCTTTTCATTTCCATTTGAATGGAATATCTTTTTCCATCCCCTCACTTTCAGTGTGTATGTGTCCCTAGGTCTGAAGTGGGTCTCTTGTAGACAGCTTATATACGGTCTTGCTTTTGTATACATTCAGCCACTCTATGTCTTTTGGTTGGAGCATTTAATCCATTTACATTTAAGATACTTATTGATATGTATGTTCCTATTACCATTTTATTAATTGTTTTGAGTTTATCTTTGTAGGTCTTTTCCTTCTCTTGTGTTTCTTGCCTAGAAAATTTCCTTTAGCATTTGTTGTAAAGCTGGTTTTGTGGTGCTGAATTCTCTTAGCTTTTGCTTGTCTGTAAAGGTTTTAATTTTCTCTGTCTAATCTGAATGAGATCCTTGCTGAGTAGAGTAGTCTTGGTTGTAGGTTTTTTCCCTTTCACCATTTTAAATATGTCCTGCCACTCCCTTCTGGCTACAGTGTTTCTGCTGAAAGATCAGCTGTTAACCTTATGGGGATTCCCTTATGTGTTACTTGTTGTTTTTCCCTTGCTGCTTTTAATATGTTTTCTTTGTATTTAGTTACTGATATTTTGATTAATATGTGTCTTTGCATGTTTCTTCTTGGATTTATCCTGTATGGGACTCTCTGTGCTTCCTGGACTTGACTAACTATTTCCTTTCCCATATTAGGGAAGTTTTCAACTATAATCTCTTCAAATATTTTCTCATTTCCTTTCTTTTTCTCTTCTTCTTTTGGGACTCCTCTAATTTGAATGTTGTTACATTTAGTGTTGTCCCAGAGGTCTCTGAGACTGTCCTCAATTTGTTTCATTTTTTCCTTTATTCTGCTCTGCGGTAGTTATTTCCACTATTTTATCTTCCATGTCACTTATCCGTTCTTCTGCCTCAGTTATTTGGCTATTGATTCCTTCTAGAGAATTTTTAGTTTCATTTATTGTGTTGTTCATCATTATTTGTTTGCTCTTTAGTTCTTCTAGGTCCTTGTTAAATGTTTCTTCTATAATCTCTATTCTATTTCCAAGATTTTGGATCATCTTTACTATCATTAGTCTGAATTCTTTTTCAGGTAGACTGCCTATTTCCTCTTCATTTGTTTGGTCTGGTGGGTTTTACCTTGCTCCTTCATCAGCTGTGTGTTTCTCTCTCTTCTCATTTTGCTTGAGTTACTGTGTTTGTGGTCTCCTTTTAGTAGGCTGCAGGTTTTTTGTTCCCATGTTTGTGGCGTCTGCCCCCAGTGTCTAAGTTTGGTTCAGTGGGTTGTGTATGCCTCCTGGTCAAGGGCACTGGTGTCTGTGTTCTGGTGGATGAGGCTGGATCTTGTCATTCCGGTGGGCAGGACTGCATCCGGTGGTGTGTTTTGCCGTGCCTATGACCTTATTATGATTTTAGGCAGCCTCTCTGCTAATGGGTGGTTTTTTGTTCCTGTCTTGCTATTTTTTTTCATAGGGTGCCCAGCACTGTAGCTTGCTGGTAGTTCAGTGGAGCTGGGTCTTAGCATTGAGATGGAGATCTCTGGGAGAGCCTTTGCCATTTGGTATTACACGGAGCCAGGAGGTCTCCGGTGTAACGATGTTCTGATGTTCTGAACTCGGCTCTCTGACCTCAGAGGCACAGGCTGACACCCAACTTGAGCACCAAGACACTGTCGAGAAAAAGAAAGAAGGAAAGAATGAAAGAAAGAAGAAGGAAAGAAGAAATAAAGAAGGAAATTTATTAAAATTAAAAATTAAAAAATTATTAAAAATAAAAAGTAATGAAAAAAAAGAAAGAGAGAGCAACCTAACCAAGTATCAAATCCACCAAAGATAAGAAGTGCTAAAAACTATAATAAAAAAATTTAAAAAAAAAAGACAGAGAGAACCCTAGGACAAATGGTACAAGCAAAGCCTTACAGACATAATCACACAAAGTCCACCACCTCAATTTTGAGATGATTTGTTTTCTATTCAGGTATTCCAGAGATGCAGGGCACATCAAGTTGATTGTGGAGATTTAATCTGCTGCTCCTGAGGATTCTGGGAGAAATTTCCCTTTCTCTTTTTGTTCGCACAGCTCCTGGGGTTAAGCTTTGGATTTGGTCCCACCTCTGTGTTTAGGTCACCTGAGGGCATCTGTTCTTCACTCAGACAGGACAGGGTTAAAGTAGCAGCTGATTGTGGGGCTCTGACTCACTCAGGCCGTGGGGACAGAGGGGTACGAATTTGGGGAGCCGGTGGTGGCAGAGGCGAGTGTGATGTTGCAACAGCCTGAGGCATGCTGTGTGCTCTCCCGGAGAAGTTGTCCCTGGATCATGGGACCCTGGCAGTGGCGGGCTGCACAGGCTCCCGGGAGGGGAGGTGTGGATAGTGACCTGTGCTTGCACACAGGCTTCTTGGTGGCTGCACCAGCAACCTTAGCATTTCATGCCCACCTCTGGTGTCCACACTGATAGCTGAGGCTCATGCCCATCTCTGGAACTCATTTAGGCAGTGCTCTGAATTCCCTTTCCTTGCTCACCCTGATCCAATGGTCTCTTGCCTCTTTGGCAGCTGCAGACTTTTTCCAGGACTCCCTCCTGGCTAGCTGTGGCATACTAGCCCCCTTCAGGCTGTGTTCATGCAGCCAAGCCTAGTCCTCTCTCTGGGATCTGAACTCCGAAGCCAGAGCCTCAGCTCCCAGTCCCCACCCCCCAGGTGGGTGAGCAGACAAACCTCTCAGGCTGGTGAGTGCTGGTTGGCAGCGATCCTCTGTGCAGGAATCTCTCTGGTTTTCCCTCTGCACCCTGTGGCTGTGCTTTCCTCCGTGGCTCTGAAGCTTCCCTCCCACCACCACGTCTCTGCCAGTGAGGGGCCTTCCTAGTGTGTGGAAACGTTTCCTGCTTCACAGCTCCCTCCCAGAAGTGCAGGTCCCATCCCTATTCTTTTGTCTCTGTTTTTTCTCTTTTCTTTTGCCTCCCAGGTACGTGGATAGTTTCTTGCCTTTTGGGAAGTCTGAGGTCTTCTGCCAGCATTCAGTAGGTGTTCTGTAGGAGTTGTTCCACATGTAGATGTATTTCTGGTATATTTGTGGGGAGGAAGGTGATCTCCACATCTTACTCTTCCACCATCGGAAGGTCTCCTCCCGGTCTGTATGTTTATGTATATGTATGTATGTATGTATGTATGTTATGTATTTGTGACATTTTTCTACCTCTGGATGATATTACCAAATAAATTTGTTAAAATCATTTAATGGAGTTGTATTCAATCAGCTTGAAAAACAAACACTTTTATAAGTTATGTATTCTTAAAACACTCAGAATTATTGAAACAAATCCAATTCTCATGTTTACTTGATCAGGGACAATCTTTGATAAATAAAGCTACTTTTAAAAATTGTGAGTAAAATAAACACAGGGATGTCTTTAGGGTTGTCAGCATTAAATATAAAGCAAACATACAAATATATTTAATATATGTTCACTAGTCAAGCCAGCTTAAATTACCTCTAATAGATGGTTAAGATTATAAAAGTATAAATCTAACTTAAGAGCAATATTAACAATAAAAGTGAATTGCCTGATGCATTTCAAGAATAATATTTTTTTAAAGAAAAATAACAGAGAAGAACTATTTTGAAGTTCTTTGTGAGTTTTTGATACTTGCTTAATTTTTTTCTTGTATGTATAATTAAGACTTTATTTTAGAAAATTTTAACATTTTGATAAATTAATTGTATCACAACTAAGCTTTTATAAGGCCTCCTTTCCCCAATTTAAACCCCAAAATGTCTCCAAATCTTATAAAGGAAATATTATCTTAGACTAAGCTGTTCAGCAGTGTTCTTATTTCCTTTTTCAGTATACTCCACAGTTTAATACAAAATGTAGAGTGTGCTACTCAAACTGAAATAATATGGCATTCAAGAATTTGGGGCTTTAAAAAGAAACAAGAGAGAAAGCCAAGATGACAGAGTAGAAGGACCCTAACCTCTGCTCCTCTCACAAACACAACAAAATCATAACAATCTGCAGAGCAACAAACATTGAAAAAGACTGAAACTACCAGAAAAGATCCTTTACAGCTAAAGACATATAGATGAAACAATGAGATAGATAGGAGGGGTGGACTCACAATATAATCAAATCCCATACTTCAATAGTGGGTGACCCACAGACAGAAGAATAATTATATACAGAGGTTCACCCATAGAAGTGACAGTTCTCTGAGCCCCACATCAGGCCTGCCAGTCCAGGGGTTCAGCACCAGGAAGAGAAGCCCCCAGAACATTTGGTTTAGAAGGCCAGCAGGACTGGATTGAGGAAGCTACACAGGATTGGGGGAAATAGACTTCACTATTAAAGGGTGCACACAAAATATCATGCAGAGGAGACCAAGGGCAAAAGTAGTAATTTGATAGGAGCCTGAACAGACCTAACTGCTGGTCTTGGAGGGTCTCCTGGGCAGGCAGAGGGTGGAGCTGTGGCCTACCCTGGGGACATAGATACTGGTGGCAGATATAGTAGGGAGCATTCATCTGCTGAGGCTGACATTTTGACACAAAGACCTGGCCACACCCAACAGCCTGTAGGCTCCAGTGCTGGGATGCCTCAGTCAAACAACAAACTGGGTGGGGACACAGTCCTACCCAACAGCAGACAGGATGCCTAAGGACTTCTTGAGCCCACAGCCTCTTCTAGGCAGGCCCAAACATACGACCCTCCCTACCAGAGGACCAAGACCCAGCTCCACATACCAGAAGGCAGACACTGGCCCCTCTCACCAGGAATCCTGCACAAGATTCTAGTCCAGCCTCACCTACAAGGAGTCAGATACCAGAAGCAAGAAAACTACAGTCTCTTTCACAAAGGAGGTAACCATGGAAAAAAAGACAGTCTCTTCAGCAAGTGGTGTTGGGAAAGTTGGACAGCCATGTGTAAATCAATGAACTTAGAACATACCCTCACACCATACAAAAAAATAAACTCAAAATGGTGTAAAGACTTAAATATAAGACATGACATCATAAAACTCCTACAAGAGAACATAGGCAAACAATTATCTGACATAAATCATATTAATGTTTCCTTAGGTCAGTCTCTGATGGCAATAGAAATAAAAACAGAAATAAACAAATGGGACTGAATCAAACTTATAAGCTTTTGAACAGCAAAGGAAACCATAAACAAAATGAAAAGACTACCTATGGATTAGGAGAAAATATTTGCAAATAATGTAACCAACAAAGGATTAATTTCCAAAATATACAAACAGCTCATATAATTCAACAACAAAAAAAACAGATAACCCAATCAAATAATAGACAGAATACCTCAATAGACATTTCTCCAAAGGAATGGCCAATAGGCATAGGAAAAAATGCTCAACATCGCTAATTATTAGATAAATGCAAATCAAAACTTCAATGAGGTGTCACCACACACCAGTCAGAATGGCCATCATTAAATTGTCTACAAATAATATATGTTGGAGAAAATTCCAATTCAAAAAGATTCATGTACCCCAATGTTCATAACAGCATTATTTACAGTAGCCAAGATATGGAAGCAAAGTAAATGTCCATCAACAGATGGATGGATAAAGAAGATGTGGTATATATACACAATAGAATACTACTCAACCATAAAAAAGAATGAAATAATGCCATTTGCAACAACATGAATGGACCTAGAGATTATCATACTAAGTGAAGTCAGAAAGATAAAGACAAATACCATATGACATCACTTATAAGTGGAAGCTAAAATATGACACAAATGAACTTATCTACAAAACAGAAACAGACTCATAGACATAGAACACAGACTTGTGGTTGCCAAGTGAGAGAGGGATAGGTGAGGGATGGATTGGGAGTTTGGGGTGAGGAGTTGCAACGTATTATATATAGAATGGATAAACAGCAAAGTCCTACACTATAGCACAAGGAACTGTATTCAATATCCTGTGATAAAGCATAATAGAAAAGAATATAAAAAAGAATGTTTATATATGTATAACTGAACCACTTTACTGTACAGCAGAAATTAACACAACATTGCAAATCAACTATACTTCAATAAAAAAAAAATTAAGGAAAACTATACCCTCCCAGCCTACAGAGTGTGTTCATAAATGCAGGCCAGACACTACCTTAGGAGAATATGGCCCCTGGACCTTGGCTGACAAAAGGTGTGTTCACTGCTGGGAGACATATGATCTCTCCTACAGAGGGCCACTTCTCCAAGGTCAAGAAATGTAAACAACCTACCACATACAGAAAAATACAAGTAGCAATTTTGACATAATGGGCAACAGAGGAATGTGTTTCAGATGAAGGAAGAAGATAAACCCCAGAAGAAGAACTAAGTGATGTGGAGATAGGCAATTACCCAAGAAAGAGTTCAGAGCAATAATGGTAAAGATGATCAAAGAACTTGGGAGGAGAATGGATGCACAGAGCAAGAAATTAGAAATTTATAACTAAAAATTAGAAAATGTGAAGAAGAACCAAACAGAATTAAAGAATATAACTGAAATGAAAAGTACACTAGAAGGAAAAAATAGCAGAATAAATGAGGCAGAAGAATGGATCAGTGAGTTGGAAGACCGAGTAGTGGAAATCATTGCCACCAACAGAAAAAAGAAAAGATAACAAAAAGAAATGAAAAAGCATGAGATGTCTGGGACAACATCAAGTGCATTCATGTTCACATTATAAGGGTCCCAGAAGGAGAAAAGAGAGAGAAATGGTCTGAGAACATATCTGAAGAGATAATAGCTAAAAACTTCCCTAACCTGGAGAAGGAAATAGTCACCAAAGTCCAGGAAGCACAGAGAGTCCCATACAGGATTAACCCACAGAGGAATACAACACGACACACTGTAATCAAAATGACAATATTTAAAGATAAAGAGAATATATAAAAAACAACAAGAGAGGGAATTCCCTCGAGGTCCAGTGTTTAGAACTCCATGCTTCCACTGTGGGGGCCCAGGTTCAAACCCTGGTTGGGGAACTAAGATCCTGCAAGCTGCATGCTGAAGAAAGAAAGAAAGAAAGAAAAGAAAGAAAGAAAGAAAGAAGAAAGAAAGAAAGAAAGAAAGAAAGAAAGAAAGAAAGAAAGAAAGAAAGAAAGAAAGAAAGAAAGAAAGAGAGGAAGAAAGAAAGAGAGGAAGAAAGGAAGAGAGGAAGAGAGAAAGAAAAGAAAGAAAGAAAGGAAGAAAGGAAGAAAGGAAGAAAGGAAGAAAGAAAGAAAGAAAGAGAAGGAAGGAAGGAAGGAAAGAAAGAAAGAAAGAAAGGAGGAAAGAAAGAAAGAAAGGAAGGAAGGAAGAAAGAAAGAAAGAAAGAGAAAGAAAGAAAGTTTTTTAAAAAGCAACAAAGAAAAAACAACAGATAACATACTAGGGAACTCCCATAGGCTGTCAGGTTACTTTTCAGCAGAAACTCTGCAGGCTAGAAAGAAATGGCACAATATATGTAAAGTGATGAAAGGGAAAATCTTACAAGCAAGAATACTCTATCCAAAAAGGCTCTCATTCAGATTTGATGCAGAAATCAAAAGCTTAACAGACAAGCAAAAGCTAAAACAATTTAGCACCACCAAACCATCTTTACAACAAATGCTAAAGCAACTTTCTAGGTGGAAAAGAAAAGGTCTCAAGTAGAAATAAGAAAATAACAAAATGGAATAGCTCACTGGTAAAGGCAAACACACAATAAAGGTAGAAAATCATCCAACAGAAAGCTAGTATGGAGGTTAAACACAAAAGTAGTAAAATCATTTGTCTCCACAATAAGCAGTTAAGCGTTACACAAAGTAATCAGATATAAAATATAATATCAAAAACAGTAATTGTGAGGGAAAGAGAGAATGAATGCAGGATATCTAAAATGTGTTTGAAATTAAGACATCAGCAACTTAAAACTAGCAAGTATAAATATAGACTCCAATACAAAAACCTCATGGTAGCCAGAAATCAAAAATCTACATTAGATACACACACATGAAAAAAAAAAAAGAATCCAAATGTAACAATAAAGATATTCATCAACTCACAAGAGAAGAGAACAAAAGAAGAAAGGGGGAAAAAGAACCTCAAAACCAAATCCAAAACAGTTAACAAAATGGCAGTCGGAACATATGTATCAATAATTACCTTAAATGTAAATGGACTAAATGCTCCAACCAAAACACATAGCCTGGCTGGATGGATACCAAAAAGAGACTCATATATTTCCTACCTACAAGAGACTCACTTCATATCTATTGACACATACAGACTGAAAGTGAGTTTGTGGAAAATGATATTCCATGTAAACGGAAATCAAAAGAAACCTGGAGTTGCAATACTTATATCAGAGAAAATAGACTTTAAAATAAAAACTGTTACAAGACACAAAGAAGGATACTGCATAATGATCAAAGGATCAATCCAAGAAAAAGATATAAGAATTGTAGGGCTTCCCTGGTGGCGCAGTGGTTGAGAGTCCACCTGCCAATGCAGGGGACATGGGTTCGTGCCCCGGTCCGGGAAGATCTAACATGCTGCGGAGCAGCTAGTACCATGAACCATGGCCACTGGGCCTGCGCATCCGGAGCCTGTGCTCTGCAACGGGAGAGGCCACGACAGTGAGGGGTCCGCATACCGCAAAAAAAAAAGAGAATTGTAAATATATATGCACCCAACATGGGAGCACATCAATATATAAGGCAAATGTTAACAGACAAAAAAGGAGAAATTGGGGTTTCCCTGGTGGTCCAGTGGTTAAGAATCCACCTTCCACAGCTGGGGATATGCTACACAGCCCATGCACATTGGAGCCTACACACCACAACTACAGAGCCCACATGTTCTGGAGCCCATGCACCACAACTAGAGAGCCTATGTGCTAAAAATACTGAGCCTGGGTGCCCGCCTGCCTCAACTACAGATCCCACGCACTCTGGAGACCACACAACACAACTACAGATCCCACGCACTCTGGAGACCACACAACACAACTACAGATCCCACGCACTCTGAAGACCACACAACACAACAACAGAGCCCACGCAATCTGGAGCCCACATGCCACAATTAGAGAGCCTGTGGGCCACAACTACTGAACCTACACACTCTGGAACCCACATGCCACAATTAAAGAGAAGCCCATGCACCACAACTAGAGAGAAACCCATGTGCCACAACAAAGAGCCCATGCACCGCAACAAAATATCCTGCATGCTGCAAAGAAGACAGGATGCCAAAAGTAAATTAATTAATTAAATATTAAAAATAAATAAATAAAAGGAGAAATTGATAGTAACACAGTAATAGTTGGAGTCTTTAACACCCCACTTAACATCAATGTACAGATCATCCAGACAGAAACGCAACAAGGTCCTATTTGACACATTAGATCAAACGAACTTAACTGATATTTATGGAACATTCCTTCCAAAAGCAGCAGAATACACATTCTTCTCAAGTTCACATGGAACATTCTCCAGGACAGATAACATGCTAGGCCACAAAGCAAGCCTAAGTAAATTAAAGAAACTGAAAACACATCAATCATCTTTTCTGGCTACAAGGATATGAGGGTAGAAATCAACTATAAGGGAAAAAAATGCAAAAAACACAAACACCTGGAGGCTAAATAATATCCTATTAACCAACCACTGGATCACAGAAAAAAATCAAAGAGGGAATAAAATAATACCTAGAGACAAATGGAAAAGAAAACACAACTATGAAAAACCTATGAGGGGGGAGCTTCAAGATGGCAGAAGGGTAAGACGTGGAGATCACCTTCCTCCCCACAAATACATCAGAAATACATCTACATGTGGAACAACTCCTACAGAACACCTACTGAATGCTGACAGAAGACCTCAGACCTCCCAAAAGGCAAGAAACTCCCCCACGTACTTGGGTAGGGCAAAAGAAAAAAGAATAAACAGAGACAAAAGGATAGGGACGGGACCTGCACCAGTGGGAGGGAGCTGTGAAGAAGGAAATGTTTCCACACACTAGGAAGACCCTTCATGGGTGGAGAATGTGGGTGGTGCAGGGGGGAAGGTTCAGGGCCACAGAAGAGAGCACAGCAACAGGGTTGCGGAGGGAAAAGCAGAGAGATTCCTACACAGAGGATTGGTGCCAAACAGCACTCATCAGCCCGAGAGGTTTGTCTGATCACCCGCCGGGATGGGTGGGGATTGGGAGCTAAGGCTCTGGCTTTGGACATCGGATCCCAGGGAGAGGACTGGGGTTGGCTGCGTGAACACAGCCTGAAGGGAGCTAGTGCACCACAGCTAACCAGGAGGGAGTCTGGGAAAAAGTCTGGAGCTACCAAAGAGGCAAGAGACATTTTCCTGCCTCTTTGTGTCCTGGTGCATGAGGAGAGGGGATTAAGAGCACCACTTAAAGGAGCTCCAGAGACGGGCATGAGCCGCAGCTGTCAGCGCAAACCCCAGAGACGGACATGAGATGCTGAGGCTGCTGCTGCAGCCACCAAGAAGCCTGTGTGCGAGCACAGGTCACTATCCACACCTCCCCTCCCGGGAGCCTGTGCAGCTGGCCACTGCCAGCATCCCGTGATTCAGGGACAACTTCCCAGGGGGAACACACCACGCACCTCAGGCTGTTGCAATGTCACACTGGGCTCTGCCACCACAGGCTCACGCCGCACTCCATACCCCTCCCTCCACCTGGCCTGAGTTAGCCACATCCCCCTAATCAGCTGCTCCTTTAACCCTGTCCTGCCTGAGTGAAGAACAGACACCCTCAGGTGACCTACATGCAGAGGCGGAGCCAAATCCAAAGCTGAACTGCAGGAACTGTGCAAACAAAGAAAAGAAAGGGCAATCTCTCCCAGCAGCCCCAGGAGCAGCGAATTAAATCTCTACAATCAACATGATGTACCCTGCATCTGTGGAATACTTGAATAGACAATGAATCACCCCAAATTGAGGAGGTGGACTTTGGGAGCAACAACATATATATTTTTTTACTGATATTAAGCATACACATATATTTTTGTGTATGTGTATGCTTCTGTGTGTGATTTTGTCTGTATAACTTTGCTTTTACCATTTGTCCTAGGGTTCTGTTGGTCCATTTTGGTTTTTTTGTGTAGTTCTTAGTGCCTGTTATCTTTGGTGGATTTGTTTTTTGTTTTAGTTGCTCTCTTCCTTTTTCCTTTCTATTTTGTTTATATAGCATAATTTTTTTTTAATAATTACTTTTCATTTTATTAACTTTTAAATTTATTTTAATTTTATCTTCTTCTTTCTCTCTTTTTTTTCTCCCTTTTATTCTGAGACATGTAGATGACAGACTCTTTGTGTTCCAGCCAGGCATTGGGGCTGTGCCTCTGAAGTGGGAGAGCCAAGTTCAGGACATTGGTCCACAAGAGACCTCCCAGCTCCAAGTAATGTCAAATGGACAAAAATCTCTCAGAGATCTCCCTCTCAACACCAAGATTCAGCTCTACTCAACGTCCAGCAAGCTACAGTGCTGGACACACTATGCCAAACAACTAGCAAAACAGGAACACAACCCTATCCATTAGCAGAGAGGCTGCCTAAAATCATAATAAGGCCACAGACACCCCAAAACACACCACCAGATGTGGACCTGCCCACCAGAAAGACATTATCTAGCCTCATCCACCAGAACACAGGTACTAGTGCCCTCCACCAGGAAACCAACACAGTCCACTGAACCAACCTTGGCCACTGGGGGCAGACACTAAAAACAACGGGAACTACGAACGTGCAGCCTGTGAAAAGGAAACCCCAAACACAGTAAGTTAAGCAAATTTAGAGGCCTGAAAAAGAATTCAGAATAATGATAGTAAAGGTGATACAAAATCTTAGAAATAGAATGGAGAAAATACAAGACACATTTAACAAGGACATAGATGAACTAAAGAGCAAAACAGTGATGAACACCAAAATAAATGAAATTAAAATTTCTCTAGAAGGGATCAATAGCAGAATAACCAAGGCAGAAGAACGGATAAGTGACCTGGAAGACAAAATAGTGGAAATAACTACTGCAGAGCAGAATGAAGAAAAAAGATTGAAAAGAATTGAGGACAGCCTCGGAGACTTCTGGGACAACCTTAAATATAACAACATTTGAATTATAGGTGTCCCAGAAGAAGAAGAGAAATGAAGGACTGAGAAAATATTTGAAGAGATTATAGTTGGAAACTTCTCTAATATGGGAAAGGAAATAGTTAATCAAGTCCAGGAAGCACAGAGAGTCCCATACAGAATAAATCCAAGGAGAAACATGATAAGACACATACTAATCAAACTACCAAAAATTAAATACAAAGAAAAAATATTAGAAGCAGCTAGGGAAAAACAACAAATAACATATAAGGGAATCCCCATAAGGTTAACATCTGATCTTTCAGCAGAAACTCTGCAAGCCAGATGGGAGTGGCAGGACATATTTAAATTGCTGAAGGGGAAAAACCTACAACCAAGATTTCTCTACTCAACAAGGATCTCATTCAGATGTGACAGAGAAATTAAAAGTTTTAGAGACAGGAAAAAGCTCAGAGAATTCAGAACCACCAAACCAACTTTACAACAAATGCTAAAGGAATTTCTCTAGGCAGGAAAAACAAGAGAAGGAAAAGACCTACAATAGGAAACCCAAAACAGTTAAGAAAATGGTAATAGGAACATACATATCAATAATTACCTTAAATATTAATGGATTAAATGCTCCAACCAAAAGACATAGACTGGCTGGATAGATCAAAAAAAAAAAGACTTGTATATATGCTGTCTACAGGAGACCAACTTCATACCTAGGGACACATACAGAATGAAAGTGACGGGATGGAAAAAGATATTCCATGCAAATGGAAATCAAAAGAAAGCTGGAGTAGCCATTCTCATATCAGAAAAAAGAATCTTTTAAAAAAAGACTATTAAAAGAGATAAAGAAGAACACTACATAATGATCATGGGATCAATCCAAGAAGAAGATATAACAATTGTGAATATTCATGCACCCAACATAGGAGCACCTCAATACATAAGGTGAATGCTAACAGTTATAAAAGTGGAAATCGACAGTAACACAATCATAATAGGGGACTTTAACACCCCACTTTCACCAGTGGACAGATCATCAAAAATGAAAATAGATAAGGAAACACAAGCATTAAATGATACATTAAACAATTTGGACTTAATTCATATTTATAGGACATACCTTCCAAAAACAACACAATACACTTTCTTCTCAAGTGCTCATGGAACACTTTCCAGGATAGATCATATCTTGGGTCACAAATCAAGCCTTAGTAAATTTACAAAAATTGAAATAGTATCAAATGTCTTTTCTGACCACAATGCTATGAGACTAGATATCAATTACAGGAAAATATCTGTAAAATATACAAACACATGAGGCTAAACAATATACTACTTAATAACCAAGACATCACTGCAGAAATCAAAGAGGAAGTCAAAAACTACCTAGAAACAAATGGCAATCAAAACACGACCACCCTGGGCTTCCCTGGTGGCGCAATGGTTGAGAGTCCACCTGCCGATGCAGGGGACACGGGTTCTTGCTCCTGTCCAGGAAGATCCCACATGCCACGGAGCAGCTGGGCCCGTGAGCCATGGCCACTGATCCTGTCCGGAGCCTGTGCTCTGCAATGGGAGAGGCCACAAAAATGAGAGGCCCGAATACCACGAAAACAACAACAACAACAAAAACACAACCACCCAAAACCTATAGGATGCAGCAAAAGCAGTTCTAAGAGGGAAGTTTATAGCAATACTATCAGTCCTTAAGAAACAAGAAACATCCAAATAAACAACCTAACCTCACACCTAAAGCAAGTAGAAAAAGAAGAACAAAAGAAACCAAAGTTAGCAGGAAGAAAGATATCATAAAGAACAAATCAGAAATAAATTGAAAAGAAATGAAGAAAATGATACCAAAGATCAATAAAACTAAAAGCTGGTTGTTTGAGAAGATAAACAAAATTGATAAAACCATTAGCCAGACTCATCAAGAAAAAAAGGGAGAAGACTCAAATCAATGGAATTAGAAATGGAAAAGGAGAAGTAACAACTGAACTGCAGAAATACAAAGGATCATGAGAGATTCCTATAAGCAATTCTATGGCAATAAAATGGACACCCTGGAAGAAATGGACAAATTCTTAGAAATGCACAACCTTCCAAGACTGAACCAGGAAGAAATAGAAAATATGAACAGACTAATCACAAGCACTGAAATTGAGACTGTGATTTAAACTCTTCCAAGAAATAAAAGCCCAGGACCAGACAGCTTCACAGGTGAATTCTATCTAACATTTAAAGAGCTAAGACTTATCCTTCTCAAACTCTTCCAAAATATAGCAGAGGGAGGAACACTCCCAAACTCATTCTACATGGCCACCATTACCCTGACACCAAAACGAGAAAACATATCACAAAGCAAAAACCTACAGGCCAATATCACTGATGAACATTGATGCAAAAATTCTCAACAAAATACTAGCAAACAGAATCCAATAGCACATAAAAAGGATCATACACCATGATCAAGTGGAGTTTCTCCCAGGAGTGCAAGGATACTTCAATATAAGCAAATCAATCAATGTGATACACCATATTAACAAATTGAAGGAGAAAAACCATATGATCATCTCAATAGATGCAGAGAAAGCTTTTGACAAAATTCATCACCCATTTTTGATAAAATCCCACCAGAAAATAGGCATAGAGGGAACTTACCTCAACATAATAAAGGTCATATATGACAAACACACAGCTAACATCATCCTCAATAGTGAAAAAGTGAAAACATTTCCACTCAAATCAGGAACAAGACAAGGTTGCCCACTCTCACCACTATTATTCAACATAGTTTTGGATGTTTTAGTCACAGCACTCAGAGAGGAAAAATAAATAAAAGGAATCCAAATTGGAAAAGAAGAAGTAAAAATGTCACTGTTAGCAGATGACATGATATTATACATAGAGAATCCAAAAGATGCCACCAGAAAACTACTAGAGCTAATGAATGAATTTGGTAAAGTAGCAGGATACAAAATTAATGCACAGAAATCTCTGGCATTCCTATACACTAATGATGAAAAATCTGAAAGTGAAATTAAGAAAACACTCCCATTTACCATTGCAACAAAATGAATAAAATATCTAGGAATAAGCCTACCTAAGGAGACAAAAGACCTGTATGCAGAAAATTATAAGATACTGATGAAAGAAAATAAAGATGATACAAAGAGATGGAGAGATATACCATGTTCTTGGATTCGAAGAACCACCATTGTGAAAATGATTATATGACCCAAAGCAATCTACAGATTCAATGCAATCCCAATACAACTACCACTGACATTTTTCACAGAACTAGAACAAGAAAAACTCACAATTTGTATGGAGACACAAAAGACCCCGAATAGTCAAAGCAATCTTGAGAAAGAAAAACTGAGATGGAGATATCAGGCTCCCAGGATTCAGACTATATTACAAAACTACAGTAATCAAGACAGTATGGTACTGGCACAAAAACAGAAATATAGATCAATGGAACAGGATAGAAATCCCAGAGATAAACCCATGCCCATATGGTCACCTTATCTTTGATAAAGGAGGCAATAATATACAGTGGAGAAAAGATAACCTCTTCAATAAGTGGTGCTGGGAAAACTGGACAGCTACATGTAAAAAAAATGAGATTAGAACACTCCCTAACACCATACACAAAAATAAGCTCAAAATGGATTAAAGACCTAAATATAAGGGCAGACACCATCAAACTCTTAGAGGAAAACAGGCAGAACACTCTATGACATAAATCACAGCAAGATCCTTTTTGACCCACCTCCTAGAGAAATGGAAATAAAAACAAAAATAAACAAATGGGACCTAATGAAACTTCAAAGCTTTTGCACAGCAAAGGAAACCATAAACAAGACCAAAAGACAACCCTCAGAATGGGAGAAAATATTTACCAATGAAGCACCTGACAAAGGATTAATCTCCAAAATTTACAAGCAGCTCATGCAGTTCAATATCAAAAAAACAAACAACCCAATCCAAAAATGGGCAGAAGACCTCAATAGACATTTCTCCAAAGAAGATATACAGATTGCCAACAAACACATGAAAGAATGTTCAACATCATTAGAGAAATGCAAATTAAAACTACAATGAGATATCATCTCACTCCAGTCAGAATGGCCATCATCAAATAATCTACAAACAATAAATGCTGGAGAGGGTGTGGAGGAAAGTGAACCCTCTTGCAGTGTTGGTGGGAATGTGAATTGGTACAGTCAGTATGGAAAGAAGTATGGAGGTTCCTGAAAAATCTAAAAATAGACTACCATATGACCCAGCAAATGTATTCCTCAGCATATACCCTGAGAAAACCATAATTCAAAAACGGACATATACCACAATGTGCACTGCAGCTCTATTTACAATAGGCAGGACATGGAAGCAACCTAAGTGTCCATCAACAGATGAATGGATAAAGAAATGTGGCCCATATATACAATTGAATATTGCTCGGCCATAAAAAGAAAAGAAATTGAGTTATTTGTAGTGAGGTTGATGGACCTAGAGTCTCTCATACAGAGTGAAGTAAGTCAGAAAGAGAAAAAAAAATACTGTATGCTAACACATATATATGGAATCAAAAAATAAAAATAAAAAAAGGTCATGAAGAACCTAGGGGCAAGATGAGAATAAAGATAAAGATCTACTAGAGTATGGACGTGAGGATATGGGGAGGGGGAAGGGTAACCTGCGACAAAGTGAGAGAGTGGCCTGGACATACATACACTACCAAATGTAAAATACATAGCTAGTGGGAAGCAGCCACATAGCACAGGGAAATCACCTTGGTGCTTTGTGACCACCAGAGAGTTGGGATAGGGTGGGTGCGAGGGAGGGAGATGCAAGTCAGAAGAGATATGGGGATATATGTATATGTATAACTGATTCACTTTGTTATAAAGCAGAAAATAACAAAAAAGAAAAAAGAGATTAAACTAGAGTGAATGTATGACCATCCCTAAAAATAAATTTTATTGTGCATTTGGAAAAAAAAAACTTTGAAATGCAGCAAAAGCAGTTCTAACAAGGAGGTTGATACCAATATAAACTTACCTCAGGAAACAAGAAAAATCTCAAATAAACAATGTAACCTTACACTGAAATCAACTAGAGAAAGAAGAACAAACAAAACCCAAAGTTAGTAGAAGGAAAGAATAATAAAGATCAGAGCAGATATAAATGATATTTCTTCTCTGAAATAAAAATAGAAAAAAATCAATGAAACTAAAAGCTGGTTCTTTGAAAAGTCAAGCAAATTTGCTAACAGCCAGACTCACTAAGAAAAAAAGAAAATACCCAAATACCCAAAAGGAAATACCCAAGGATAAAATGAGAAATGAGAAGAACTTTCAACTGACACAACAGAAATATAAAGGACCATGAGAGACGACTACAAGCAATTATACACCAATGAGTTGACAACCTCTAATAAATGGACAATTCCTAGAAATTTACCATCTACCAAGACTAAACCAGAAAGAAATACAAAATATGAACAGACCAATTACCATTAATGAAATTGAATCAGTAATGTAAAAACTCCCAACAAACAATAGTCCACGACCAGATGGCTTCACAATTCTACCAAATATTTAAATAAGTGTTACCACATATTCTTCTGAAACTATGCCAAAAAATTTCACAGGAACAAAATCTACCAAACTTGTTCAATGAGGCCAGGATCACCCTGATACCAAAATCATACAAAGATATCACACACACAAAAAAAATTACAGGCTAATATCATGGATGAACATAGATGCAAAAATCCTCAAAAATATTAGCAAACCAAATCAGAGAATACATTAAAAGGATCAGACACCATGATCAAGTAGGATTTATTTCACAGGTGCAAGTATTTTTCAACACTGGCAAATCAATCAATGTGATACACCACATTAACAAAGTGAAGAATAAAAACCATATGATGATCTCAATAGATGAAGAAAATCTTTTAACAAAATTCAACATCAATTTATGATTAAGAAAAAGAACTCTTTGGAAAATGGGTATAGAGGGAACATACCTCAACATAATAAAAGCCATATATGACAAACTTACAGCTAACATCATATCCAATAGGGAAAAGCAGAATGCATTTCCTCTAATATCAGGAACAAGAGAAAGATGCCCACTCTCACCACTTTTATTCAATGTAGTTTTAGTAGTCCTAGCTACAGCAATCAGAGAAGAAAAAGAAAAAAAAGGGAATCCAAATTTGGAAAGGAAGAATTAAAACTGTCACTGTTTGCAGATAATGTGATCCTATACATAGAAAATCCTAAAGATACCACCAGAAATCTACTAGAGTGCATCAATGAATTCAGGAAAGTGTCTGGATACAAAATTAATATACAGAAATCAGTTGCATTTCTATACACTAACAACGAAATATCAGAAAGAGAAATTTAGGAAACAATCCCATTTACTATTGCATCAAAAAGACTAAAATACCTAGGAAGAAATGTTCCTAAGCAGTTAAAGACCTGTACTCAAAAAACTATAAGACACTGTTGAAAGAAATTGAAGATGACACAAACAGATGGAAAGATATACCATGTACTTGGATTGGAAGAATCAATATTGTGAAAATGACCATATTCCCCAAGGCAATCTACAGATTCAATGCAATTCCTATTAAATTACCAATGGCATTTTTCACGGAACTAGAACAAAAAAAATTTTATTTAATTTGTATGGAAACACAAAAGACACCAAATAGCCAAAACAATCTTGAGAAAGAAGAACAGAGCTGGAGGAATCATGCTCCCTGACTTCAGACCATACTACAAAGCTACAGTAATCAAAACAGTATGGTACTGGCACAAAAATAGATGTATAGATAAATGGAACAGGATAGAAAGCCCAGAAATAAACCCACACACTTATGGTCAATTAATCTATGACAAGGAGGCAAGATTATACAATGGAGAAAAGACAGTCTCTTCCATAAGTTGTGCTGGGAAAACTGGACAGCTACATGTAAAAGAATGAAATCAGAACATTCTCTAACACCGTATACAAAATAAATTCAAAATGGGGTAAGGACCTAACTGTAAGACTGTATACTATGAAACTCCTAGAGTAAAACATAAATATAACACTCTTTGACATAATTGAAGCAATATTTTTTTTTAGATCTATCTCCTAAAACAAAGGAAATAAATGTAAAAAAAACAACAACTGGTACCTAATAAAACTTAAATCTTTTACACAGCAAAGGAAACCATCAACAAAGTGGAAGACCACCTATGGACTGGAAGAAAATATCTGTAAATGATGTGACTGACCAGGGATTAACTTCCAAAATACACAAACAGCTCACACAGGGGTAAGACGGGAATAAAGACACAGACCTATTAGAGAATGGACTTGAGTATATGGGGAGGGGTAAGGGTAAGCTGGGACAAAGTGAGAGAGTGGCATGGACATATATACACTACCAAACGTAAAATAGATAGCTAGTGGGAGATAAGGGAGATAAGGAGAGATAAGTTCGGTGCTTTGTGACCACCTAGAGGGGTGGGATAGGGAGCGTGGGAGGGAGGGAGACACAAGAGGGAAGAGATATGGAGATATATGTATATGTATAACTGATTCACTTTGTTATGAAGCAGAAACTAACACACCATTGTAATGCAATTATACTCCAATAAAGATGTTAAAAACAAACAAACAAACAAACAACCCAATCAAAAAAATGGACAAAAGATCTAGATAGACATTTCTCCAAGAAGACACAGATGGCTAACAGGCAAATGAAAAGATGTTCAATATAGCTGATCATTATAGAAATGCAAATCAAAACTACAGTGAGGTATTACCTCATACCAGTCAGAATGGCTATCGAATAGTCTATGAATAAAAGTCTATGAATAATAAATGCTAGAGAGGGAGTGGAGAAAAATGAACCTCCCTACATTGTTAGTGAGAATGTAAGTTGTTGCAGCCACTATGGAAAACTGTATGGATGTTCCTGAAAAAACTAAAAGTAGAGTTGCCATATGATCCAGCATTCCCACTCCTGGGCATATATCAGGAGAAAATCATAATTCAAAAAATACATGCTCCCCAATGTTCATAACAACACTTTTTACAATAACTTAGACATGGAAACAACCTAAATGTCCATCGACAGATGAATGGATAAAGAATATGTGGTACATATGTATGATGGAATACTCTTCAGCCATAAAAAAATGAAATAATGCCATTTCAGCAATATGAATGGACCTAGAGATTATCATATTAAGTGAAGTAAGTCAGACAGAGAAGGAGAAATATATGATACCATATATGTAGAATTTTTAAAAATGATACAAATGAACTTATTTACAAAATAGAAAGACTCACAGACATAGAAAACAAACATGGTTACCAAAGGGGATAACAGGATGCAGGGAAGGGAGAGATAAATTAGGCATTTGGGATTAACATATACACACTACTATATATAAAATAGGCAATCAATAAGGGTTACTGTATAGCACAAGTAACTATACCCAATACCTTGTATTAACCTATAACAGAAAATAATCTGAAAAAGTGTGTGTATATATATATATATATGTATATATATACATATATATATACACATATACATATGCATAACTGTACACAAATCACAGTGTGTGAATCACATTGCTCTACATTTGAAACTACCCAACATTGTAAATTAATTACAATTCTGAAAAACATGATTACTATCAAAAAACAAAAAAAGTAACTTAATATAATGGCTATTTTTGTTTGGCACATGAAATTATCATCAGCTTAAACATCATCATTAAGGAAAAATTAATTAAATAGACATAAGCAGGATAACGTTTTAAATAAACTTTCAACAATAATTAAGTTGCATAATATGTACACTGAAAAATAGTTCCATAAAACTTCTGACAACTTGAAACTTTAAAATTATACTAAATTAAGGTAATATTTGATATTTGTTGAATATTAAATCATTGCCAAATAAAATAAAATTTTAAAACTGAACTAAAGTTTATCTACTTTTGGTATTTTTAAATATAGTATAGAGATGCTAAATATATTTGGTCTGTTAATAAACATGAGAAGTTATACCATGAAAATGCATTACCTAAAAAACGTTATGAAATGTTTTATTCATAAATTTTCTGTTGAATGATAGGGTGTGACAGTTAAAATGGCTTACTCCTGGTTTTCTGTGTAAAAGAAAGTTGACAATGGTAAAATCTAATCAATGTATGTAAATGATTCATTACTAAAGGGATGAAGGAAAAAAAATCTCTGTATGCAAGCAAATAAGATGTGTTTTGCTTAAAGAAAAGTTATTTTTAGGGGACCAAGAAAATAATTTTGTTCGAATATAGAATGACTGTTTTTTCCAGAATAATAAATAAGAAAGACTAAGACAAAAAGCTTAATTTCTATTTAAAAAGAAAAATATTGTAAAAGGTTTGTGGGAAAAAAATCTTCAAAAAGCAATAATCTTATATGGTCAAAACTGGCATAGATTTGATCATTTTATTTATAAGGATTTTAAAATTAACCATAAATTAATACTACACTGATTCAAAACTAGAATTTGGTTCCATTCTCAGCTAAAATAAAATTTATTGAAATTATTGGACTGTTCTTAATAAGAAATTATATAAAATATTTTTCTTTACCTTTTAAGTAATCTGCTGGTGAAATCAAGATTTTGCATCTTAAACTAGTTCCCTGTGCTTCATGTTTTCTTTATTAGGTCTTTGATTACTTAAGAAGACCAAGTTTTCTCTATATTAAAAGAGCTAAATGTTTACAACCATGTAATTCTCTGCATGTGACTTTGAATTCTTTTTCATTGTCAGTTTGTTTTTTTTTTTTAATTCTGAGGAGGTGGGAGAGCACATCAAGACACGTTTTATTTTATTTATTTTTTGTCAGTGTTACACAGTTTGCAGGATCTTAGTTCCCAGACCAGGGATTGAGCCCAGGCACTCAGCAGTGAAAGTGCAGAATTCTAAGCAGTGGACTGCCAGGGAATGCTCCATTGTCACTTTAGTTAAATGAATAATATCATTTCACAGTGACCTATAATCATATTTAGTCAAGCCTTTCACATTTTTAACAACTATCCCAAATCAAATTATAAATGTAGTTATTTGATCTCCAACTAACTTTGAGATTTCCCAGAGAGTCCCTGGGAAATCTCTAAGGATTTTTCTCCCATATTGAAAAAGAAGGATTACAAACTAATTAGGCTTTTCTTTGTGTGTTAAATTTTGTGAGAAACAATGTCAAATAAAAAGTGATGATAAACCTTCTTAGGTCATATTTCTTGGATATATGTTACTGTATAGGTGTTTCAGTAACTGCATAAAATTCATAGAAATTTATCAATACCCTTGTGGTCCAGATATTTTCTTAAAATGTTATATGCTATGGAAATAACTAATTTTTTAATCAAATGATTTCACATCAGAACATTAATTGTGGCCACTGTAAGTCATTTTTGATTCACAGATAGTGATTGTTTGATTCTTCTCTGAAAGTGTTTACAATCAACTCTAGGCAAGATTGTTTCATGATATCATCACTGTTATAACTTTGAGATCATGCCTCCAGACTAAGAATATCCAGAAGGAATGAATAAACTGACACATTCCTAAAACTGCTAACCTCCAAAAAAGCAGGAAAAAATTAATTTCATGGGTTTGAATATAATCATCCTCAAAAGTTGATTATAGTTTTTGATGAATTTGTTTGAAATATTGTGGACGTTTAATATTTCTTTTCAAGGTTTGGGAAAACTTTTTCCCCTTAATCTATGTGTAGCTTACAGTAATTTGGTAAAGTAATCCTTTGTGAACAAAGATGCAACAATTACTTTTTCTCCATCTTTGATCTTCTACAATTTGAAAACTCTTAGTGAGTACTCATTTTTATGGCAATAAAAGTATTTGCAAAGTTCAATCTCTTCTCTTTGGCAGAGGCACTATTGGAAACATTAGTTATAATACGAAGGTTTTGACTGGAAAATCATATTTCAGAATGATGTACATTAAATCACATATGACCAGACTGCTTTAAGATTTAAGTTAACTTTAAAGAGCCAATGCTTTAAAGCCCCCTTTGAAAAATTGGCCTGAACCTGGCTAATAGTTTTCCCCATTTGAGAGGTGAGTAAGGATGACTACTTCCTGGAAGACCCAGACACCTCAATATTTGTGGGAGCAAGAGAAAATTGAATTCAACCAAACCTATAGGTATTGTGGGCAAAATCTGGAAGCAAGTTCTGGGCTTGGTTTCCTACCTTCAAGAGGCTGTGAAAAATTTAATCTGAGATCCGTTATATAAAGTTCTGGCAAATCACACTCTAAAGGACTATATGTATTCTTCTGTACTTATGTAAATAAGTAAGCCAAATTTAATGAGAACTAATTATTTTGCAAACAAATTAGTCTGACTTTCATCTCTCTTATAGAACTAGTGGTAATAGTAGAAAGAAAAATCATGTTGCAATGGAAAACTTAATGTACACTTGTGGGTTCTAGCTTGCACATTTTGCCAGGCTTTGATAAATATTGACTTTTTCTAGTTTCTTCCATTAAATACTGATTTTTTTCCCAGCTTCTTCCCTTATCTGGCTACACCTCTCTAAATTAATATTTTCATTTTTTCTCCCTACTGGAGAGAAAAATCATTTAGAACTAAAACTGCCTTTAAGGCCTGTAAGTTGAGGCTGGAAAACACAATTTAAACTTCAAGGAAATCTTCAAAACAGTATTACTATGTATTTCTCCTGCTGTCCTCACTCTACCATCTAGTGATACTTTAAGCCAATCATCTAGAAATCTGCTTGACTGGTTTCCCTCTGAAGTCAGAAAGCAGGTTTTTAATTTTTGTTTTTGTTTTTCTCTATTTTCTTAGAAGTTCCCCCTCATGAAATGTTTCATGCCTAGAACCATACAGCATATCCTCTACTACCAAGTCTCAGTAGATGACAAAACTGGTCCTTCATATATAAAAGACAACTGAACAAGAAATGAACATATATTCTTATGAGGAAACAAAATCTTTCATTTTTCCTTTAAACAAGATGGGGGACTGATAAGTATTCTTTTCTCAGCCAAACTTTAGTCAGACTCCCGAACTACTTCCTAAGTCTACCTGTACATGTCCTTGTAAAATCCTTAGCAAGAACCCCACTTAGTTGGTTTAGCAAGAACCCTTATTGTCCTTATCTGATCATACTTGATATCTGATCAGGTTTCTCATCCTCCACCATCCACCAGGTGATGTCTGATCATCTGGCCTGTCTTAAGCACGAATTCTGTTAGGTAAGTTTAGCTAAAATACCCAACACTTTATTTTTTCTCTAAGTAACTTTTTATCTACTGACCCCCACCAGGCTCCTTAGCTATAAATTCTCACTTCCTCATGCAATTTCAGAACTGACTCTGATTCTATACTTGTCTCTTTACCTATTGCCATAGTACTGAATAAAATTGTTTTAAACTTTATATCATGTTGTGCTATGTTTTCCTTTGACCATTGTCAGAATCAAAACTCCATCCAGCACAGTAAATTTTTCCTTGACTGTTTATTCAGAGGCAGATGGTGCTAGAAGTGGACTTTTGGAAATTTTAACTGCCCATTCTTGGGAATCTTTTTTTTTTCCCTCCTGGTGGAAGCATTTCTTCCTCTGGAAAGAGGATGACCAGTATCCATAGGCATGTCATACTATCCACTTGATTCTTGAAATCCTCCTTTGCTGAGGTCACCCTTTTGTGAGCATTCACATGGGAGACTAATACCTTTATGATTTTTACCCAGGAAGACAAGTGTATTGACAAAGCTCTTCTCCAAAATTTATTTTCATCAATTTCCCAATTATGTTCCTTTTAAGTTCCTACAATCGAGCCAAACCATTCACCACAGTACATGAATCAGTATAAAATTACAATCTGGCCATTTAAGTGAACAACAAAGTGCACTGTCCAAAGTCCTCCCTATTGGGTTAATTTTTCTTCACAGTTCTCCAGGGGTGTCTCAGAGAAGGGCTATAATACTTCAGCTCTCCCTATGGGTTGTGCCTGCATATCATTCAGAACCTGCACTAAACAAGGCACACCTTTTTCCCCCCCCCTTCTCTTTCATAATTGTAGGAAACTCCACATAATGGGAGAGATATGGGCTGGGAAGATGGCAGTGCAGCAGGAGTAGAAACCATGGGAATTTGGGTCATTATGTAACTTAATTGTGCCTTCATGGCTTGGCTAGGCCCAATTACATATAAACTACATCAATTTGATGAAGAAAATTTGTTTTGCAGGTCCAACTTTATGACATGGTGGGTTAGATAACACTCAGTTCATGATAGCAGCTCAGGTCACATAGTAATTTGGTGTCCATTGCCAAGCATTCAGTCTCTACAAGGCCTAAAATGGTATCTCAAAGAGTGTAGTTATCTTTGGATGATAGATGGAACTATCCTAAAGTTCTAAATGCCTGTACTACCATTCGCCTCGAGGAGCTTCCAAAATTTCCAAACTGCATTTCTACCTGCCAGTGAAACTTCAAGGACCATTGGGTCTGCTGGAATATATGGACCAAGTGGCATAGAAATTTGCACAACATCCTGGAATTCTTTTGGAGCCTTATCTTGATCTGAGTCCCAATTACAACTAGCAGCTTTATGGGTTACTTGATAAATGAACCAGATTTCACCCCAAATGAGGGATATTTTCCCTCCAAAATTCAAAGACGCCAACCAAGCATTCTGCCACTTTCCTTGTTGTATGAGGGACCAGATGCAATAACTTATCCTTTGCTGTAAAATGAATATCTGGACAAGTCCCATAACTCTGTGGTAGAAGGCCCCTGAATTTTAACTAGATTTATTTCTCACCCTCTGCCACACAAATGTCTTACCATCAAGTCTCAATTGTTTCCATTTCCATCTCTATATGTCCAATCAGCATAATGTTATGTGTAATGTACCAGTATAGTACCTTGTAGAAGTGAAGGCTATCAAGATACCTCAAACTAAATTGTGACATAGGGCCAGAGAGTTGATACGACCCTGAAGTGGGACAGTGAAGGTATATTGGAGTCCTTGTAGCTGGGAGAAATTGTATACAAGTCACGTAAGAAATTGTATACAGATCACGTAAGAATTTAGTAGGCTTCCTCTCTCTTTTCCTTATAGGAACACCATGATTAAGTAGCCAAAGCCAGAGGTTTGTGCTAGTCAGACTGTTCTGAATGTTGTTTTGACTCTGCTCTATGTTACAGTATACCTACTTTGCTTTTGAGGGAAGAACAAAATGATTTTTTCCTGCCACCCTGGAATACACTTGCTCCCACTGAATTTAGATTTTCCAATTGAGTGGCTGCAGTTTTACTGTAAAGTCTAGCTTGTGGAGAAGAGTAATCATGGAGCTCTTCAAGAATGCTGATTTTCCATTCCCTAATTTATTGCTCAAAGTACTAATGAAATGTGAGTCTTCTGGACGCTCTTAGCTTAGGTGAATAGATCTTAAATAAAATATATACTCTAACACACCAATCTCCCTAAGCTGTGAATTCCTTTCTTTATTTTAAATGAAGAAGAATCAGGCATTTCCATTGCACTTAGTGTGGGCCATGTTTTGATGTATGTTTCAGCCAACCAACCAAACTGTTAGAGCTCCTTCTATCTGCAACATTAAATGAAAAATCTCTGTTTAATGAACCCATATTATTAAATTCAGCTAATCCAAATTTCCATTCCTTCAACTTTTATGCCCCACACTTAATATGCATTCCCGTACACATTTCCCAGACTTTTGCTTGTGAAAATTAGAAAACTCAATTAGTTCTTTGGGAAATAGCACATCTTCTCATGAGTTACACTTCTACTTCATCTTTAGAGGCCTGCTAGGACTTGAGTCTAGTCATGGGTAGCAGTTGTCTCAAGGGTGGCCATTGTCATTTAATAAGACAAGGCATGGTTAATGCCCTCTGATGGAGGTAGAGGTGGATACCACTGTGGATTCAGAGGCTGCTACTAAAAGTTAAGGGGATGCCACTGCCACTGAAGTTGTAGACACTATTTTTTCTGGGGGTGGGGAGACTAATTTCACTGGCAGAAAAGACATCAGAACTCAATGTCACCAGCTTCATTGGGGTTTTCCCACACTTCCTCATTCTACATTACAGGAGTCCATTCTTTCCAAATCAATGCTGTCACTTTAACAGAAGATGCCCAAAGAGCATAAGAATTTAAATTTCCTTAAAATTTAACCAATTACAGTTTGATTTTCAGGAATTTCAGCTCTGCCGGGAGATAAAAGTATTCCTGAGGCACACCTGAAAGTTCTTAGATAATTGATGCAAGCTTGAGCTAATAATTTGGATCACTGAGCTCATCCTTCTCTTCACCACTTTGTCCAGGGACATTAGGCGGAACCAACCAACATCATTGTATTCCGCAGTTTTTCAAAATTATTATATACAGAGTTATATGTTCCTTGCTTCTTATAAGAGTTTAATTTGGAATATCTAATGCAGATAATTTGCTTAGCTCTATAAACACTTCACACTCTGTTTACTACTTGAAATAATCATTAGTGTCCTTAAATGTAATTAGATTAGAATTGGACAATTCCAGGAATCTCAAAACTGTTAAAGAAAACTCATTCTTAAAATTCTGTTCTTCTAGAACTACTCTTGAGAACAAATGCTGTGTTAGTCACGTTCTTCTGAAAAACACAATCAATAGGCTTAGGTAGATAATCAATAGATAGATACATAGATAGATAGATCACACATATATACATATATTCATACATTGGAAAGAGATTATAGGAATCGACTTAGGCAATTAAGGAGAAGCAGAAGTCCCACTCTGCTATCTACAAGCTGAAGACGAAGGAAAATCTGAGGTTTAGTTCTGTCCAACTCTGAGAACCAGGGGAGCTGATGGTGTAACTTCTAGACCCAGGAAAAAGGCCTGAGAGCAAGGGAGCCACTTGGATAAATCCCACACCAAAGCCTCAGAATCAGAAACACTGAAGTTCTGGGCAGGAAAATGTGGACATCAAGCTAAGGAAGAGAGGGATTTACATTTCAATTTTTGTTCTATCCAGGCCTAAGTGAACAATGCCTTCCCACACCAATGATAAAGGATCTCTTTACTCAGTCTACTGATTCAAGTGCTAATCCCTTTCAGACACCATCACAGATACCCAAAAGTAATGCATACGAGCAATCTGTAATTCATCTAGTCAAGTTGACACATAAAATTAACCATCTAAGTCAACACCTTGTCAATTTGATATCTATATATAGATACACATATCTTCAAATAAAAACAATGACAAGGTTGTTATTATGCCTAACATGATGTATTTATGTTGCATACAACTGAAAGCACACTAACTTCTTCTACAGAAGAGGAGGGAAAGTCTTTAACTGATGTTTATTCTTCTTCTTTATATCCTGTAACAAATGGTACAGTGTAAATTACCAATGATTTAATATATGATATAATGTCAATAGATCCATTGTCCATGATATGATAATGAGAGAGGATGGAAAACAAAGATATTTGTTTTCTTGAGATATGTATGCATACACACTAACCTATATTCAAATAAAATAATGAGGAAATGCTCATGACAATTACAGTCTTGTTTCTGTAAGTGGTCAGAAGGTTCAAACTGATATTTATACCTATTACCCATTCTGTATGTCCTTTGCCTCAGCAATAACCTCTTGTTTTGGTTCTTTATCTGGTTGTGGGACACAAACCTTTATTTCCTAAGGGCCTGGGCAATTACCAGTGTTGCATAAATTTGGTTGTTGTAGGTTTCCATTGACCTTACCACAGGACATGGTAATACTAAGAGACACCCTGAGGGATATTCTGTATTCCAGATATACTTTTCCTCCCTTATTGTAGACTAGTTCTCCAATTTCCCTTTGGAGACTCTTCCTTCACCAAACATTAGTCAAGCTTCTGAATCTTCTCCAAGGACCATTTGTGCACTTCCCTGAAAAATTCTTAGCTGGAACCCAGCTAGGAGAGTATAGCAAGAATGTGTCATCCTCCATGTCTGATAAACATTAATATCTAATTATGTTTCTTATCTTCCATCATAAATCAGATGATTTCTGATCAGCCTGGCCAGTCTTTAGCAAGAATCTTATTAGGTCACTTTAACCAGTATTCCCCTTACTCTTGAAGTTTCTTTTTAGCAATTTTCCATCCACTCACCACCAGTAGGCTCCTTGGTTGAAATTCCCAATTTCCCATGCTGTATTAAGATTGGAGCCTGGTTCTATACTGAGGTCTCTTCTCCATTATTGCAAAAGAGCTGAATAAAACCTGTTTTAACCACTTTCACTAATATCCATCTCTAGTTTATCTTTGATAATTATGGTGCTACAACTCAGATAGTAAAACATTCATTATTGGAAATTTGAATCCCCCACCAAAATCCTGTGTGCATATTTGAAGACTTCATTTTCACTACTGAGTGCTTGATGGGGGAATCCATTGGACTCTTAATTCACTGGTCCAGACAAATGTCTGCCAGGGACAAATTTTTTTTCTTAAGATTTTCATTATACTCTAGAAGCTGGTTTAGAATCCCAGACAAAGAAATGCTCCATTAAAGTGTTCATTTCTCTGTTTGTAGGAATTAAGGTAGCTTGCCAGGGCAGGACAAACTGGGCTGGATTACCAAATTTATTGGTTCATATGTATAAAGGTACCATGAGCTAAGAACATGGGAGTTTCCTGGCCCCTCTTGCCATGGCTCTGCTCTCCAATGTGACAGAGTTGCCATGGGCAGGGGCAGGGATAGGCAAACACTTGAAGGGAGTGAAGCTGGCTCAGACCAGGCCCTGCCTCTGAACAAGGTGATGGAGGCTGTTGCTGGTATGCTTACGGAGGCAGTGGATTAGAAACTGCCTGAGGCTGTCCCTGGCTTGCTGGGACCATCCAGCACACACCCCAGCCCACATCAGGTGCCCCTCTTACTACATTGCTCTGTACTGGGGTGGAGGTTCCATTCCTGGAGGAGAGCATGCACACTTAAAGGAAATGAAACCAGCTTGAACCCAACCCTCAGGACTCTGCTTCAGTGCTTCTGGCCCTAACCCTGTCCCTGATAAAATAATGACTGCCACTGAGCACAGAAGTGCTGGCTCACACCTGGCATTGGCTGTTGCCCCTTCATCTTCATCCCTACCTACAATTAAAGTGTAGTTACCAGCACGCAAGGGGGGAAGATGTAGTCCATGCTCACTTCAGACCTGGACCCCCCACCAAGCCACTGGACACATGCAGACTGCACAGAGATGCTCCCACACAAAAGAACCACTTCAAGACTGAGATAGGTAACTGTTTCACCTAATTTCATAGAAATAGAGAAATTTAAATAAAATGAGAACACAGAGGAATATTTTTCAAATGAAAGAACAACATATTTGAAACACTGAAAAAAAATCTCCTAATGAACAGAGATAAAAATTTTACCAGATAGAGTTCAAAGCAATAGTAATAAGAATGCTAACTGAACTTAGGAAAACTGAGAATTTTAGCAAGGGACTATAATATATAAAAAAGAACCAATCAGAGATGAAGAATACAATAACTGAAATTTAAAATACACTAGAAAAAATTAACAGGCAACTAAGTGAAATAGAAGAATGCATAAAGGATCTGGAAGATAGAATAATGGAAATCACCAAATAAGAATAGTAAAAATTTTATTTTTTTTTAAATTAAGAACAATTTAGGAGACATCTTAGACAACATCAAGTATACTAACATTCACACTATAAGGGTCTCAGAGGAAGAGAGAGAGAAAGGAGTAGAAAATGTATATGATAAAATGATGGCTAAAAACTTCCCCAAACTGAAGAAGAAAACATATTTCCAAATACAGAAAGAATTCAAAACTAAATGAATCCAAAGAAATCCACACCAAGACATATCATAATTAAAATGGAAAAAGTTAAAGAAAGAATTTTAAAGGTAGCATGAGAAAACCAAAGAGTCACACACAAAGGGAACAGCCTTAAGGGTATCAACTGATTTTTCTTTTTTTTGCTGAATTTTTGTTTTTCTTTTGCAGAAGGGAGTGGCATAACATATTTAAAATGCTGGAATGGGAAAACATATAACTTAGGCTACTCTACCCAGCAATGTTATTCAGAATTGAAGTAGATATTAAAAAACAAAACCAAAAAAAATCTTTTCAAACAAGGAAAAAACTAAAGGAGTTCATCAATACTACACTAACCTTACAAGAAGTGTTAAAGGGCCTTCAATAAGTGGAAGAGAAAAGGCTACAAAAGAAGTAAGAATTTATAGGAAAGAAAAAATCCTACTAGTAAAGGCAAATATATAGTAAAAACTGTGGTTCAACCACTTAAATAAGCTAATACAAAGTATAAAAGACAAAACCGTAAAATAACCATAACTACAGAAAACATTCAATGAATAGACATGAATATGTAAAATATGACATCAAAAACAAAACATTGGGAAGGGAGGTAAAAATGTAGATATTTTAGAATGTGTTTGAACTTAAATGACTGTTGACAAAATTTCAAGTAACTAACAAATTAAGAAGAAAAAAAGGAATTTTATTTGAGTCAAACTGAGGATTATAACCCAGGAAGCAGATTTTCAGAAAGCTCTGAGAACTGTTCCACCTGTTAGAAGTCAAAGGCATAGTCATATACATTTTTGAAACAAAGGATTGTACATCAAAATGACATGCTCATATTTTACACAAAGTTCACCAAGGATACATAGTCCAGATAAGCACATACAAAGGAGCAGCAAGTCACCATGACCGCCTACAGAGCTTGGAAAGAACACAATTATTTTAAGAAGTTACATTGTTAGCATCAAAAGAAGAGAAAAATTTATTGATCTTCTTTAGAGTTGAGCAGGCACTTCCATCTTTGAGGAGCTCTGGTTAATGTGTAATGCATATGCACATTGCACATTATGGATGGAGGAGACCCAAACAAACACAACAAGAGAATTTTATGTTTTATTTTTCTTGTCCTGCCTTAAAATATAAATTTTATTTCATCATGACTGTCAGTTTAACCCAACTAGATATAGTTATAGGTCAACATGTAGGAACCCATGATAACCACAAAACAGAAATCTACAATAGAAACAAAAAAGTTGTAGAGAAAGGAACACAAGCATAATACTAAAGAATATCGCCAGGGCTTCCCTGGTGGAGAGGTGGTTAGGAGTCCACCTGCCAATGTGGGGGACACAGGTTCAAGCCCTGGTCCAGGAAGATCCACATGTCACAAAGCAACTAGGCCCACGCACCACAACTACTGAGCCTGTGCTCTAGAGCCCACAAGCCAAAACTACTGAGCCCATGTACCACAACTACTAAAGCCCATGCTCCACAACAACAGAAGCCACCTCAATGAGAAGCCCACATACTACAAAAAAGAGTAGCCCTCACTTGCCACAACAGAGAAAGTCCACATGCAGCAACAAAGACCCAACACAGCCAAAAGTAAATAAATAAACAAATATATATAGATATAGATATAGATACATATATATATATATATATATATAT